>NW_015150484.1:357826-360000 GCF_000732505.1 Cyprinodon variegatus | reverse complement strand
GTGATTATAATTTTTTGTGCGATTAATTGATTACAGGCCTTCTCAAGACTTGAGACTTGACTTGGACTTGAGCTCTCAAGACTTGAGACTTGACTTGGACTTGCAAAAAATGACTTGTGAACATGTATGGCAGGCGGTAACGAGGTAACTTCATTTAAAGCCAGTGTCACCTGATTGTCTGTAAATGTATCGATTTCTAAAACTTTGTCTCCATTTCTGTAGTTTTCACAGCGTTTAATAAAGAGCCCGTCTAAAGGAAGCCGTGCCAGTGTTGTCACTTTGGAGTTTCACATAAAATTAGATGAAGGCCCATCAGGTAAAGTTATCTTGCATATAATTTTAACTTAAGTTAAATGGGCTATGTTAACTATCAATAGAGCGCCTGACCCTATCTCAAATCAATTAATAAATTACTTAAAACTTACAAAGCAGCACCTAAAAATCCTAAAAAGTATTTAACTAACCTCAAAGTTCTTCATCAAGGAACACGCATCTTCTCCTAGATGATCAATAAGACATCGGATGATGACCTCTCGTTTTCGCTGAACGGATAACCCACCCTGCAGAACAGAATTTTTTTAAATAACTTAAAAGACTTAAAAATGTCAATCAAATAAAGATTAAATACTTTAAACATTGGCAGAATACAATAGCTATTATTAATTTCTAAAGAATTTGGGTTTATTTATTATACAAATCCTTTTTTGTAGATTTTTCAAGAATAACTATACATAAACAACTATATTGTGAAATATATTGTTGCCATGAAATAGAATTAGTCAAATCGTGAAACAGAATTTTGGTCTTACCACCCACCCCTACAACTCAGTCTTCTTATTTACTGTCTTTCTAAACTCGTGTAAACCACATGAATATGTTGGGATCCTCGACCCTAAGGCTACACATTTAATTCTCCTGGAACTTTGTAACAAATAGATTAAATGTACTTGCCGTTCTGTGATCTTTGTTCAGCTTCTTATCCTCAGTTGTGTTGGTTCTGTGAAATAAATGAATTTTGATCAATAAAATTCACCATCTCTTGCTCTAGTTATCATTATCTGTTCCCCAATGTTTTACAACCACAATGCCTCCATCGCCGATGGCGATAACATCATCTATGGGCCCAACCCTAATTTTGATAATCACTTAAAATGAAATTACTCGAGACAAACAGGAGAAAAATTAACATACATTAGCCTAGTTGCAGGTGTTGAGCAAAATGTTTAACATGCATCCACAATTTAATATTATCTAATTAAATCTGCCCGGGTCTTTAGCAATACCAGTCCAGTACAGATAATTATAAATCTAAAGGTAAAGTTTTAGTTTTCAGTTTTAGAATTGATTAACATTTGAAGTATGAGTAAATGTTGCATCTAGAGCAGCAACAGAAAAATGTATAACAGGAAAATTACTATACACTTAACAAAATCCCACTTTAAACAAAATAAAATATCAATAAAATAAATCATATTCAAGACATCAAAATATTGAGTGAAGTTTAGAAATAATGCCCTGGCATCATCCATCCTGTCCCCCTCCATCATTTGCTGCTCAGGTCATTTACTGGTTTGTCACAGCCTGACACGGTTTAATTTCACGCAGACAGTTTTCGCTTCACCTTGTTCTCAGCTAAATGCTGTTCATAACCAATCATGCTGCTGTTCTAACTACTGTGGATAACGCAAATGGAAATACTCCGGTTGGAAGCGTATTTCCATTTGCGCGCACCTTCTGTCCGCCCGATGTGCGCGCGCACGGAGGAGCTGACTTAGACGTTAGCGGCTACGTTTTTTATTTATTTAATAAGGCACTATGAAGTCAAGAAAGTCTTCACAGCGCCTTATTCAAATATAAAAACCTAGTTTATTGTTCAGTACTCTTTTCAGTACTGTTTTTGGTGCTAATCTTATCGTTAGCTGAATTCTCTGTCGACTAAAGTTACGTTAGCTTTAACATTAAGTAACCTTACACAACCCTGTTATGGTAACTTAAAAGCATGGCTACGGCAGTAATAAGAAAATTACTCCCTATAAATTGCTAATGCACAAGACAGGATTAATATTTAATTCACTCTTACTAGCTGAACACTTACCACAGTAATCTCCCAGGTGTTGATTGTATCGGCGTTTCTCCTTCCGCCTGATACTGGTATCATTGTAACACTAATTATC
>NW_015150484.1:355426-357025 GCF_000732505.1 Cyprinodon variegatus | reverse complement strand
TTAGCATAATTGAAGTTGGTTTTTTTTTTCGTTTGTTTGTTTCTCAGTATCTTTCAAACAGACTAGAAAAGCAGGAACACATGTTAAGTAAAATTTTTGATTTAAATTGTTTTTTTTTTTAGGTGGGAAGGAAACTGGGGCACCCAGGGAAAACCCACAAATGGACAGGGATAGGGCTTAATATGAGTTTAAACTTAATATGAGTTTAAAGGTTTATTGACTGTATGGTCAATAAACTAAGAGTAATCTACATAACTGTTGCCTGATCTCTTAACAATATGGGCCAATCCATCAATACAAGACATAATCAAGGAAAGGCAGGTTTATGTAACTTCTCTTCCATTTAAGTTTTGTAGTATCCTTATTTCTTGAATGTAAAGTGCAGCTTTTGAATTCTGAAATGCAAGATAACTTAGACATTTATTTCTTATACATGGATATACCTGGATTCCAAGTTATCATATTATCCCATCATCCATCCTAATATTTTGGATTAGATTCACAAAATTATGACTAATTTAGTTTTTCTGTTACATTTAGTTAAGAGGGAAAAAATTATATATATGTCTTTTTTTGTTGTTTATAAATATTTTGCATACAGACCAGAAAAGCGGGAAATTTTGATTTAAATAGAATTTTTTTTTTTTTTTTAGGTGGGAAGGAAACTGGAGTACCCAGGGAAAACCCACACATGTACAGGGATATGGCTAAGGGATAAAAGGATGAAGGGAAGAAGGAATGAGGGACTGAAGGGAGGAAGAGAAGAGGGAGTAAGGGATTAGGGGGAAGGGGATAAAGGGAGGAAGAGATGAGGGGATAAAGGGACGGAGTATGGATTTATATAATAATAAAATATAATAATATTAATTTAAATAAATAATAATAAAAATAATAAATAAAAAAAAAAAAAAACACTATTTAATTTCCAGTAAGGCTGCTTTTTGGCGAACGAAGGCAGTTTAGGTTGGAGAAAAATGTCCTTATTCTCTTCCAAAAATTATTTTGGGTTTTAACTTTAACCACCTGTGAGGGATCATCGAATGTTGTTAAAGTTTTGATATCTTGAAGTGATGATTTGGTGTTTTCAGATCCTTTTAGGTGTGGTTCCTCAGAATTGCATTTTTTGTTTACCATACATCGGGAACTGGGTGGCGATGCTTTTTTCTGGTCAGAGACACCAACTGATGACACTGGCAAGCTTTCTGGGATTTTTCCGGTCTTAGCATTAAAGAAATTATCTTTGGGTGGGTCATAGTTGCCAGAAGTGACACTGTTAATGTTGTCAGAAGAGGAGCTTTGAGCTTCACAGTTGTTGGTTGAAAATTCATCACAATTGGATATAATTCCTTTGAGATGTAATGATGTGAGTCCCATCAGTTCTGCCGTTAAAAATGTGTGATTTCTCATCGCCTCATAGGCCTCAAGAACATAAGAACTGTTGCTGCTAAAGTCAGACAAGTGGTCCATTGTAATAAAACTGTGTTGAAGTGCGGCTGCTGATGTGATACGCTCCTGTGGTGTAGAAACTAACATTTGTTTTAAAAGATCGATGAAACTTAATAAATCCTCTCTTTCAATGGGGTCTTTTGTTGGTGGTCG
>NW_015150484.1:353752-354355 GCF_000732505.1 Cyprinodon variegatus | reverse complement strand
ATTTGTTTGTTTCGGATTCCGGAACCAAATCATTCTCCAAGAATAATTGTTCACACAATCTCCCACAATCAGTTGGCTGTTGACCACCAGGAGTCAAGAAGGTCATTGAATAATCTTCTAGATCAGAGGTTTTAGAGCAGAGTTGGGGTGTCACAGTAGGGGGTTCTGGGCATAAGTTGTACCAAAGGTCTGGGTATCTTTGAGGAGAGGGGTTCTTGCTGGACCAACTTGATGAGGTCCTGTCATATGAGTGCACTGGCAAGCTTTC
The DNA here is from genome assembly GCF_000732505.1 of Cyprinodon variegatus. Lineage (NCBI taxonomy): Eukaryota > Metazoa > Chordata > Actinopteri > Cyprinodontiformes > Cyprinodontidae > Cyprinodon > Cyprinodon variegatus. The sequence continues at coordinate 354,087 of NW_015150484.1, read as the reverse complement.
TGGGATTTCTCCGGTCTTAGCATGAAATAAGTTAACTTTGCATGGATCATAATTGCCTGAAGTGACACTGTAAATGTTGTCAGAAGAGGAGCTTTGAGCTTCAGGGTTGGTTGAAAATTCATCAAAATTGGATATAATTCCATTGTGATGTAATGCTGTGAGTCCCATCAGTTCTGCCGTTAAAAATGTGTGATTTCTCATCGCCTTATAGGCCTCAAGAACATAAGTACTGTTGCTGTTAAAGTCAGACAAGTGGTCCATTGTAATAAAGCTGTGTTGAAGTGCGGCTGCTGATGTAATACGCTCCTGTGGTGTAGAAACTAACATTTGTTTTA
>NW_015150484.1:351269-352953 GCF_000732505.1 Cyprinodon variegatus | reverse complement strand
TCGAATATCAGACAAAAGTAGTCCACCACCTACAATGTCTTCTGTAAAACTGTCCAAATCGATATCCAGCTTTTCAAACACTAGGTATTGTTTGGTTTTGTAGTAAAAATCTTCATAAAACTTGACTATGTTGTAGTTGTCCGATCCAAGCGCTTTAATTTTCTGTAAGACCTTTTTTTCCTCATTTGTATTGATTTCCCAGTCTTCTGTTGCTGTTTTTATTGCAACAATCTCTCCAGTTTCTTGGTTTGCTCCTTCGAAAATTTCTGATGTTCCTCCTTTACCCAGATTTGCTATAAAGCAGTATTTGTTTGTTTCGGATTCCGGAACCAAATCATTCTCCAAGAATAATTGTTCACACAATCTCCCACAATCAGTTGGCTGGGTTAGGAGCTGGGTTATGAGTCCCAACGTGTCTTTAGTCAAAAATGTGTGCTTTCTCAACGCCTTAAGAACATAAGAACTGTTGCTCTTAAAGTCAGACTCCAAAAATAAATTACTCTCCAAGTCCATATCTTCTTCAAAAAAATTACGAAGCATTTTGAAGACTTAAAATTAATCTCTAAAATGTTTTTCCAAAGAGGTTTTCCTGCGTCTGGCACTAGCTGCTGTGAAACCACAAATGGGCTTATGACTGGGCTGCATTCTAATTCTAACATTGGGTGATGACATCATCGTGGGAGGAGGGGCTTGTTTACAGTGGGAGTGGTGCAGCCTGTCTGTGTTGTTTCAATTGTCATTCTCGGAATTTTTTGAATGTTGAAATCAAACATCATTAACACCAGTAAGACAGTTATGTTTGTATAAACAAGGTAACAGCAGACGTGTGTCTTGTTCTCCCTTTTCCTCCTCTTCTCCTCATGAAAGGCTTCGTTTAGCATGTTTGCCCCAATAAACATCTACATATTCTGAACACTGACTTTGGCAATAAAAGTAAAGTTTGGACAACATTTCTGTACTAAGTTTGATCCAATTTAAATTTCAATTTAAAACTTTATGTATGTACATCAATAAATTGTTTAAAGTAAGATATTCTTGTTTTTCAATGGAGATATTATTTATTGAAATTGAAAAATGTATACTGTTTTACTACCGTATACTACAGTTATACTAAAGTTATACTACAGTTACTATAGTATATTCACATGAATGCCAATAATAAAAAAACATAAAAACCATTTATAAAACCAAAACATGATTTCACGTACAATGTTTATTTAAGAACAATCAAAGGTCACCAATCCGACAAAGAAAGAAATGACGCTTTACTTCCATTTAAGAATAAATATTTATCTTGCACATCTAAAAATGAATTTTAATATATTTTGAAATATTTTCAATTTAAATTAAAAAGCAATTTTTCTTAAATGTCTCAATCAGGGTCATTGGGGTGGTGGGGCAGTATCCTAGCACTCTCTATTGACCAGCTGCCACCGTTTTAACGTCTTTTCAATGTCTGTTATTGGACTAATGTGGGACAAAATCAGACTGACCCAACACAGCCCAATTTTCAACAATTTCTGGACCAAATCAAGACTATGACGTACTGGCATGATTTAGCCTAAAAACTAGTGTTGCAGCGATGCCATTTTTTGGCCCTCATACCGATACCTGGCAGTGCAGTATTGGCCCATACCGATACCATAACATTACCATCTGTTTGAAATTGCTGTGTGTGTGTATA
>NW_015150484.1:330111-349348 GCF_000732505.1 Cyprinodon variegatus | reverse complement strand
CACACACACACACACACACACACACACACACACACAATGTTTTCTTGTCTTTATCTATTTTAAACTTGTAATTTTAACATTTCTTATAACCAACATATCTTACCATTTTCTTTCTTTCTTTTCTTTTTTTTTTGCACAAATACCCAGTCCTTTTGGTACAAATAGCAAACCAATGTAAGGACATTTTTATCTATGAAGAAATAAAGATTTTTATTTTTTCATTTTAAGTTTGAGTTCAGTGGATGTTTCTAGTATCTCTGCTGTATAACAGTTTGTTCCTGCATGCTTATAAAACAGAGAGCTTTGATTAGATACCGCAGGTGTTGCCAAGGCATCTACTTTCTAGTCTTGTTATTCTATTTTAAAATAAGTTTCTCTAATTTTAAGCTTTGAATTGTCAACATGATTTTAAAAAAATCTATTACATTTCACACAAAGATAATTACAGTAAGCAGTTGCTTTCAAGATGCAAGTTAAGGTATCAAATGAAAAAAATAATTAAACCTCCAAGCTAAAATAATACAATGATGAAAATGGGTAAATATAAAAGAAGCTTAATTTGTCATCGATTTTTAATTGGAGCTTCTATGTTAAGATGTTTTTTTTTAAAGGAAACATAATCCAATTTAGCATAGCAGCAATAAAACCTTCCCACACACGGATACCAGTGACGCATGTAACCAGTATATACAGCTTTACGTGGGTTTGTCGGATAAAGAAAAGGCATGCGTACGTTTGTATCCTTTTTTATTTTTAAAGAAAACAATACAATAAAATGGTGTTTTATTTGATACATCTCATGAGCTAAAAATAATTCAGCTTCACGTGATGTGGGTTAAAAGTAAACAGTTTATTTTACAAACTTGACTAAATATATAACAAAAGAACAATTATTCTTACCCTTACATTTGTGCTCACTCAGGCATTATGTGGCTATGTCCCTTTTTTAAACAGTGTTGGAGCTAGACTTTTTTTTTTTTTAGGGGGACAAAGGGGTTCAATGTTTTCCCAGGAGGGAAACAACCTGGAGGAAGAAGCCTAGTACGTATTTTAAACCTTCATGACATCGTTGAGGTTTCTGCTGTATCTCCTTCATCCTGAGACCAATGTTCATCACCTCTGATGATGATTCTCTTGAGTCATTTCTCTGGTGCAGTTAGATCCTTGACTGGTGTCTGAAACAACCTGTTCTATAAATATTCTTGTTTAATAATGAATGTCTATTAAAAATCATAATTAGAAATTAAAATAACCATTTATTTTCTAATCCACAACAAATAGATATTTTAAATACTCTAAAGCGGAGGTCTTCAACAGGGGTCCGCAATCCCTAAGGGTTCCACGGACGTACTGCATGGGGGTCGTGAAAATTTTGGTTGATTAGGCTTTTTTCAAATATTCCCCCCCTGCAATTTTTTTTACTAACTGAAATGTCTTTCAAATACACATTAACATGAATTTAACAAACTGTAGTAAACATAAATGGAGGCAGAAGATGTCTTTCAGTCATCAATGCACACATTCAGTGACACACAGAAGTTCTTTCAAGCTGGGCACCGTTTCATTCACAACACCTGTCCCATCAACCAGGAATCAGATACTGGGATTATTCAATACTTTAATAATGCCAGGGCGAAATTACTTTCGTTACATTAAACTATCTATAATAGAGTGACTATAGGACCAGAGTGATATAAGACAATTTCATCGATATATATAAAATTAGAGGGTCCCCACTCCATCTCACCATCAGTTTGGGGATCCTTGGCCTGGAAAACGTTGAAGACCTCTGCTCTAGAGCATTTTTTTCCCCCACTGTGTATTCCACTTAAAATTTTGAAGAGAAACGATAAAAATTGTGTTAAAAGGTTTATAAAATTGCTGTGCCCTAAGCTGACCATTTAGTTAATCTCCATAGTTCAAAATACAGCTCTTCATACAATATTTTAAATTTTAAAACTAGTCAGACATTTTACATCTGTATTCTTTTTGTCCCCGTTATGTTGATGCGAAATATGAAAAAATTTTAAGGCTTTATTGGAAGATTTTTTTATTATGACAATAAAATTGTAACATTACAGAAACTAGAAAAACACTCGGAGAGTGCTGACCTCCACCAAGCAAATTTCCCCAAATTGCGAATTCCACCTATAGCTAAAACTCACACTGTCAGCTTTGGTTGTGGTTTGAGGACCCACCCAGATGCAGAGGCAGAGAAGCAGAGATGAGTTCTTGCAGTTGAACAGAGGCAGAAATCCAAAAATCCAACTTAAAATGATACACAAACCAGAACCATGGTGGCGTCAGGGTAAAAACAAGCACAGGGAGCCAAGGAAAGATGAAGAGATACGAGGTAAGACGAGGAACCAGCACTGAGGAACTGCACAGTGAGAGTATTTAAAAGGGAACAGCAGGTTTTTTTTCTCTTCGTTTTTTTTTTTTTTTTTTACATTGGGCCTTTGATTTTGCATTATTACATCATGTTCTACTCACCCATATTATTTTTGTGTCATTTGGAGCTGTTCTGAAGATATTCGGTTGGGTTATATCCAAGTAACGTCTTCCTATGGGCAAACGACTTCAAGGCGCTAACTAAACCTTTCATATTTTATTCTGCATGGTACGCCAGCATTCATAACATTTAGAGGAGTCACTGTCCCCCAGACATCCGGGGTTATATTTTTTATAGTTAGATTTTTCAAAAACAAAGCGGTGCGTGTATGACGTAATCCGCGCGCGCCGGCTACCATTCATTCGTTCTGTCTGCTGAACTGCTGCTAGTTTTACCCACATGCTTGGAAGATGTCTTGTGCTAATACCACAGATGATCTCGCTCTCAAAATGGAATTGAATGATTCAGATTAGCTCGCCGAATGAATAGAAGGGGTAGAGCGTAGCCGCCTGTGGCCCGGGCTGCTTGTTACAACTCCAGTCCGGCGCGCGGACACACTCCACTTTAAGGTTGACTGAACAAAGCTAGGACTAATGAACTGATTGGGAGCAGGTGTGAACAGAGGCTAGAGAAAGAGCTAAGGAAAAGGAGACTAATGCAAGAGGGCAACAGAGGGTAACAAAGAAAAATCTGAGAACTCAAATACATCCACAAACACAAAAACAGGAATAAAATTAGAAAAGAAAAACATGAATCAACATGAAACTGAAAACTCAAAGAAAACTTAACAGAGCCAAAACAATAACACACACGATCTGCATCATTAGCTAATTTTAATTATTAGTTTGTTGGAATGAGGCTTCCATAAAATCCATTTATAAGTTTTCCATTGATCCTGCTAATAATCAAACAATGTTACCTTTTCTTGTATTTTACTCTTCAGAAACATTCTTCAGACATTTTGAGTCTGATGCTGAGTCTCTTAGTAGTCACTGCTGCCACCCTCTGGTTTAGGGGGGAACTGCTTGTCCCACCTACATTTCACCTCTAAGTATAAAAGCTTCTCATTCTTTAGCTTCTAATCATTTTATCATCATACTTTAAGGTGTGCTTTGCATTGACAAAAAGAACACACACATTTTGTGAAATAGCGCTTTGCTTCCTAAACTGAAAGCGTATCTTACGCAAGGTATTTTGTTGCAAATACAGTTTTTTGGATAAGTCTGTGAAAATGTGATTTTAATACCACAAAGATGTAAATGATTTAATTCAATCATATTTTAATAACTAAACCTTAACACAAAAGAAAGTTAGTAATTGAATGTCTTTCCCATTCCTATGAAACCTGTTGTTTGGGCTGCAACACTAAAAACTCAAAGAGAAATAATCTGTAAGTCTGTTTTAACCAAAGAGAATGAGGTCCATGAAGTCAGATCCATGATAATTTGCTTGTTTGTAGATGTTGCTGCACACACACATCCATTATTGTCTATGTTGCGTATCCATTTGCTCTTATCTCCCTCCAGGATTCTTTCTGTACTCCTGACCTCTTTCTGGTGCTCACACTATTCATGCTTGTGCTTTTTTTGTGATATTTCTTTGGACTCCTTGACAGTCATGAATCATGATTCTTTAGCAGGGGCTGAATCTCCCACTTTTCAAAGAAAAGATGGCTGTTGCCTTTGGAGCCTCTGCCTGTTACGTACGCTCTGTCTCTTCTTAACAAAGGCCTTACTTAATTGCTCTCCATCGAGGTACTTTCATAAGTAGTCACAGAGATCCCACTGGTACTGCCATTAGATCTACCTTTATTATTTAGCACCATAGGGACCTCGTTACCATGGACTCTGTTGTCATGACGACAAATAACTACGCAGACATACAGGAAGCAGAGATTGATGGAGGAAAGAGATGATGAGAGGTCCTTTAGGGAGGCTCAGCCTCTACAAGGTTGGAGATCAAGTGGGGATGAGTTTCAGGGTCTGAGGGTGACGGAGGAAAGGAGGGATTTTAGCTTTTCCTTTCTTGAATGATAAATAAGGAGACCGGGTATTTCACCAAGGATAGGTCAGAATAATTCAGGCCTACTTCTAAAGGCAGAATAATATTGAACAGTTCTTTTATCTGAGAAATACAGTAATAGTTTCTGGTATTCTTAGGAAATTACATTTTTTGCATTGCAGGTTAAAAAAAATAAAAAATCTGTGACGCATTGAATGATTTAAATGTGGGCAGATAAAGGAGCCGTTCTATCAGTGCTGACAGTGTCGATGCTTAGACTGGAGTAGAAGAGTGAAAGATGCCATAGATCTGGGATTTTAGAGACACTGCAGTGATGAATAAGAAATTGACAATACTTAGAATTAAACACTTACCTCAGAAACTCTGACATCCTGTTGTAAAGTGGACTTTACAACCCCCACTGCATGTAAAAAAAAAAAAAAAGAGACCCAATGATTATGCTTTTATAGTCACATTCTCTTTTGCTAACACATTTTAATTTGTTAAACAAGTAGCAACCAAATATGCACTTGTGCTTTAGATTAAACGTGAAATGAAAAACCCACACACATATATATATATATATATATATATATATATATATATACACATTTAGAAGGCAAAAACATTAATCTTGTCATTAAACAGGAGTGAAAGAACTGCAGGATTTCAATTCTCAAGAAGTCATCCAATAACTGCTCATTAAAACTGTATCAGAACCCACTCAAAATGCTGTCTAAGGCTCCCTCTTGTGGTCTTTTACACACTAAATGTGAAAACTCTAACAGTCCATATAGTTACATTGACAAATTGTTTTGTAAAATTCATGACAAATTGAAAATAATGTGCCATAATGACTCGATAAAGACACAAACTAGTAAAATAGGGATTCAGAGCCACCTTTTACAATCTACTGTTTTAAACAATACTATTTAAAAAAAAATATTGAATTTAAACAAAACTCAGAAGGAAAAAATATACAAATGCCCGCTGTGACATTAAGGTTTAGTACAAGAAGATGGAAAATGATAAATGGTTTGTAATAAAAAATAATAATAAAATAGGAACACCTGAGTAGCAGGTTGTTCCTTTCTATTAAGCCCCTTGTTCTGTTACACCTCTAAATAAAGTTCAGAGGAATCAGTTTGTTTTAGAGGACACATTATTAGCACATCTGTGTGTAATTTAATCACAGTTTAAATCCAGCTGTTGTGTGAAGACCTCAGTGGTTTGTGAACAAACAGCGTGACGATGACCAAAGAACACAACAGGTTAAAGCAGGGTTATGTTAGAAGCAGATATTTTAAGCATTATGTTTTTCGCAGGGAGTAATCTCATAATAAAAATTAGCAATCCTACCAGGATACATCAACTGATAGCCAATACCGGGAAAGCATCAACTTGTCAGGATTGGGTTAAGGTGTGCAGACCCAAATGCAGAGTCAGGGAGGCAGAGGTGAGTTTCTTGATGAATTAATCAAAGGTAAACAAACAACTGAGGCAGGAATCAAAAATTCCAAAAAATCCAACAAGAAAAAAGTTAAACAAACAAGAAACCATGGAGACATCTGGGGGGAAACAATCACGAGGAGGAGGCCTCAGAGAGACGGAGTTGGAGGAAGTTAGACGAGGAACCAACACTGTGGAACTGAACAGAGAGTGTATTTATGGGAGACTGAAACAAAGAGAGGACTAACAAGCAGAATGGGAGCAGGTGTGAAGAGAGCAGAACAGGAAAGGAGCTAGGGAAAAAGGAGAACACAAGAGGGCAGCAGAGGGCAACAAATTAAAAACCTGAAAACTGAAAATAACCAGAAAACACAACAAAATAAAAATTAAACCACTAAAACTAGAAAACATCGAAAAAAGTAAAACAGAATACACAAAAGAAAACTTAACAGAACCAAGACTATGACACAATTAGAGAAGCAGCCACACTGTGAAATAAAGTTTCATTTGATTTTAAGTTTGTCAAACTTGAAATGTTTTTTTTTTTTCAACTGTAAAGTAGTGGTGACCTAGAAAATCTGATAAACTCCAAATCTTAAACATATTTCTTAAGAATCAGACCTGAGGTTATAGAGGTTATTGTCCCTTAGCATGGAAATTTGCCATCTACATTTTTACCTAACCTTGTCCTCTTTCAGGGAGAGCAACAGTCTAAGTTTCAAACCTCGGACCTTGACTTTGCCTGATTACTGGTAAGCTATGCTCACTTAACTATAGGTCAACTTTTTACTTAAATTAGAATGAAATAAAATGTTTTATTGTCATTGTACAGAACATACAATGTTATTTTGATAGGCATCAATACTTTATGTGGTATTTGAACTGTTTAGATTGAACATTATAAGAACACTGAGCCTTTAATTCCAGTATTTCATAAGAAAAGCATGAAAGTTAGATGAACTTTCAGTTTTGAAATAACCAGCAACCTAATGGTAGAATTACTGGCAACTCAATAAAGTTTGACAAAAAAATGACAATTACGGTACTTTGTTTTTCTAATTTGACTAAAATCATTGTCCCTATATGTAAAATTTGGTGTTAACTGAATTAAAATGTTTAGATAAAAAAAGGAAGTTGTTTTTTTTTTTTTTTTTTTTTTTTTTTACCTTGAGGCCCCCTGCAGAAATCCTCTGCTCACACTACAATTCACAGATCAGACATTAGTAAATTGGAAATGCATGGATTGTTTTGCCAGATAAGAAAAATAAAACATTTGAAAAGCGTATGCATTCACATAATACTCAAGTACTATGTATTTATCTAAAAAATTAACATATAGAATAATCAGCAGTGTTCTTATGGTCACGTTAATGTACAGAAAGATGGTTATATCCTCACAATTAGCAGGAAAGGATCATAACCCATGGTCTATGTTAAAATCCCCCCATAATAACCTTTCTACTTCATACATATATGACAATTCAACTCTTAAATATAGAGTAACACAAAATTATATTTCAAATCCATGTTTTTTATATCTTACTGCTGCACCATATTCAGATTTATTGTCTGTCTTTCACACTTTGAGCCCACAAACAGCATCTATTTCTGTGGTCTCAGTTATGTGTGACTGTCTTCAGGAATGAGCCGGACTATGTTACACCCTGGTTCCTCCCCCAGGAGCTGTGCTAAAGTAACAGCTGATGTCAGTCCTGCTTAAAGACATACACACACAGTCCCTGGTGGCTACACTCACACTAGAACCTGTCCAGCAGTGTCATCAAAGGCAGAGCAGAGAGGGGAGCAGGGTTCCTGCACCTTCCTTCAGCTAACCCCCAGAGCATCAAGAACCTGGCACAGAGAGGCTCCATGCCGCGCACACTAATCCACAAACCCGGCCTTTAATCCCAGTTTTACTGCAAGGGGTAGGGTTGTCCACTGCTCTTTGAAATCCCATGTGCCTGCTTGGATTATGGAGCTGCCCTGTCTTCCAACTGAGACCCCCACCTCTGCCAGCTCCTGCTCCTCGGATCCCCTGTATGACAACTGTCCACCTTTTGGCCAGCGAGGCAGGGCCAGGGAGATGGAAATGGAGAGCAGGGTTGAGTTTCCTTTAGTAACCAGACTCCCAGGGTCCAGCAGCCCTCTGCCTGGTTTGGTCACATCTCTGGCTGAGGTTCAGACAGGGGTTGTTGGAGGAAGAGAGCCTGGCTCTTGGCCAGATCCCAGTTACTGCAGCTGCAGAGGCAGCCTGGGAAGACAAGCCTGGGAATCAGAGCTTCTTTCAAACAAATACAAAAGAGGAGGACAACAGGGAGTTAACTGGCAAACAGAGGATGGGGCTTATCAGAGCCGAAGCCCCTGCCCGTCACACGGCGAAGAGCATCGAAGCGCTTTGTCACTGTATGATAACCTCACAGAAACAGGAATACCCAGCAGCTTGGAGGAGGTCTTCGACATAGAGATGAACCTGCAGGAGCATCTCAACAAGCACATGCACAATCCATGGGTCCCTGAGCGTACTGAAGAACCAATGCAAAGTGATCCTCTGAGCAAAGACAAGAACATCTGGCCCTCTTCTGACATCTCCATTGGTGACCGTTTTTCACGTAAACAGGAGCAGAATCCAGACCAAGACAAGAAGCAGGAACCAGAGCTGGACTCAGGATCCTGCCATCGACAGGACCTTCAACAGCCTTCCCAGACAGGCCACATGAAGTGCCAGGATCTGTGGCCCCTTGCTGAAAGCAAGTGTTCAAAGGAGGGTCCAGTGTCTCTGAGGGTGCCACCTCCTGTTCCCCTGGCTGACCCGTCTGCAAGCGCTCTAAGAAGCATCCTGACAGGCCTCCAGCAGCAGATCATCAAGCAGAGAGAGGAGTACGAGGAGCGAATCATCAGGTGATTGGAAATTTGGTTCTAGGATTAAAAATGGCCAATTTAGTTCACTCACAGTACTTTAGAAAGAAATTAAACTCCTTTAATTTTGCCTCATTATATAACTTTACATTAGTATTTTGTTGTGACCAACATAAAGCAGAGCAAATAAATTAATTCCTAACCTGTCACTTTGGGTTGCTGGTCATGTCCTTGTAGGTTTGCAGTTGTGCCATACTCTGTTTCAGATTACAAGAACCAAATCTATGCAAATGTTTCGTAATCTAAACAAGCTCTAAAAGTCCCTATTATTTTATCTCTAATCTATCTAGTGTGTTCTTTGTCTCCACGATGATCCTAATTAATCAGCATTTTATCAACAAACCTCTGATACTTCACTGAGCATCTAATTAGAAAACCTCTGCAGCTAGTCGGTTTCAGTGAGGAACTATAGTCACAACTAATAAGATTTTTATTTGTAAAATAAAAACTACATATATTTGCCTTACAATTGACATTAATTTTCACTTTATAAGTCAGAATTTGATATTTAAAAGAAAACAAATTGTGTAAACGCTGGAGCGGTACTAATTAATGCATTTAAGATGGATTTATGGTGCATTTCAGTGAAGGTAACACAATGTTCCTGTATCCATAAACGGTGCCTCTACAAAAAGCTGCGCTGTTTCTGTTTCCAAGTTCACTTCAACTTTCACCCTACATCCTGTTTGGCTTACAGAGCTAAATGATCCCACAGGTCTCTGGTGACGTAGTATGATCCCAAAAAAACCCCGCCTTTACTAGTGCAAATAAAACTGACTTGGTCTGCCTTCTCTGAATCCAAGTTTGTAATTTAATGGCTAAACAGATGGTTGGTGCACAGTGGAAAAAAAGCTTGACTTGCTGACATATAGAAAACAGCTCATGACACTGGAAAGAGAGCTAATTTAAGGGGCCATGCTGCTGACCTAGACACAACACATAGCTCATTTATTACCGATATAGATAGAGCATGTGTCGGTGTAAGGTCACGCATTGGTACCCAGCCAGTGAAGACAAGAGGCTATCACAATTCCCATGATATGACAGGGAGCATAAGAGGACAGCTCCAAGGGTCAAAAGAAGCTGAACTATAAAGGTTGATGTTCGATGAAATAAGGTTGAATTGTGTTTATTCGGGTCTAAAATGAGCAAGAAGGAAGTTGATCACATATAATAGTTACAAATTGTCTGAATAAACACAGGGTGGAAGAAATATAAGCTGTAAGAATTGTTAGAAAAACCAAAGGTACAACAGAGTCAGGCTTTATTATTCAGGATTACCCAACAGCAGTGAACATAGAACACAAGGGTTATATGGGGCCCTAAGAAAAATTTAATTCATCCCACTCTCCTATTAAAGATAGAACATCACCAAAACAAGCAGATCTGGTGGAATCTAGGAGATATGGCCAAGTTTAAAAATAGACAACAGTCATGGATCATTTATAGTTATATGTGATATATTTGTGAGCAAAATGATTTTAAAAAAGAAAGAACAAAATTTTGCAGCATCAGATTTAAAGTATTTTAACAAAGCACCAAACGATAGTGAGTATTATTTCTGTTTTTATAAAGTAAACACACCAAGTTATTTAAATTTTACGGTTGACATTTTCAGATGTTTTAATTCATCTATACTGAAATTGTGGCATTAAATATACACTTTTTAGCTCTTTGATCTTTGTTCTTTATTGGAGGCATCTGATGGTCCTTATTTAATTCATTTATAAATGAATTGATTTATTTATTTTATCTAGAAAAGTCCAATTAAGATCATTAGCCTTAGAGCTGAAAAACTTTTGACCAATTTGATTCACTGAAGATGAAGCCCAGACCATCATGTTTCCACCACCATGCTTTACTGAGCATGCTCCAAGAGTGAGATGCTTTAGGGATAGAAGTTAGTGAAACAGTCGGTGTTCCCATTTTGTAAAGCAGAAAACCTTACAGAAAAACCTTACAGAAGAACATTAAATGTTTGGTGTTTTTCCAACTGTAAATTGATAAATATTAACCTCAATATTTACCTGTAGCTCTTGGCATTGTGCCATTTTTTTGAGCTTGTTTTTAGATTTTTTTATGATCTGATCAAGAGCTGAGTTTGCTGGGATGTTGATCTCTTTGGCAGATTGGCATCTGTTTTAAAACGTTTTCTTGTCATGAACATTTCGTCCCATTTCTTAACTCTTTGAATCATTTATAAATGTTATTATAGCTTGTCCAAACAGCTAACAACTGTTGCTTATTAAGGCTCTTTGCTGATACTTTACAATGAGTTTAAATACTACAAATTGTGGTCTATCAATGGTTTTATTATTGTATAATCAATATGGTTTGTTGTTTTAGGTAATTTAAAAATATATATATTTTTTTAACTTTAAAAGGTTCACCCATTTCTCCTTCTTAACTACATTGGACAGACTCAAAACATTCAAAAATGATTCTGACTGACTTATAAAACCACTTATCTCTGTTTAACTTTTCTTTTTTTTCCTTACTGCCATCAGCCTGGAACAAAGAAATGAGGATCTGCAGGTGGAGGTTATTCGCCTGAAGACAAATCTCTCGCAGCAGCGCCATTGGTACCAGGTGGTCCAGGCTAAGATAATGGAGTCTGAGAAGGCCCGAGCTGCTGCAGAGCTCCGTAACGCCACGCTGCAACGGGAGATGGATCAGTTCTTTGACACCTTTGGAGAGCTCAACAGTGAGGCAAAGAAGACAGAATACATTGTCAAGAGTTTCTGAAGAGAGTTTATGAGTCATATTGAGGACATAAGAAGGCTATAAGGACTTAATATGAGTTTAAGTTTTAGCTTTTATGAACGAGCTGAACAAAATGTAATATGTGCATATCAATAAAGTAGGTAATTAAACATTTATTTCTGCACTTTCAGTCAAAGGGTGATATTTTGATCACAGATTTATTTTAAACTGTAGGATATATTTAGGTAACTTCTGTCAACATAAAGAAACATGCATTGAAGTAATTGGAAAAAGACTTTTGATATAGAGATGTTATGTCAACACCTAACAACATGACAGCTGGGGGTCGGGGGGTGGGGGGTCTAATACAGGTAGTATGACTGAGAATCAGAGAGAGGTGGGTAGAGCACCAAAATATTACAAATACTCAAGTAAAAGTAGAACTATTTCAAGATCTTTTTACTCAAGTAAAACAGTTGCCATCTAAGTAATTACTTCAATAAAATCAAGAAAGAATTTGCTAAAAAAGCTACTTAAATACCGAGTAACTGTTGGATACAAAGATCTGATTTAATGTTTAGAAATGATGTAGACACACTTTATGTGCATGGGCTGGTATTTGAACAACTCAAATGCATAAAAAACACAAATAAAAGTCATAATATAAAGGAAAAGATAATGTCAAAGAAATACTTCTACCAAATATTGTTTATCCTATTTTCCTCAATCATTTTTTCCTATAGTAAGAATTGTATATATTTTAGGTAAGACTAATATCTAGTTTATTTTTACAAACTGTAAAAATAATAAATATGTTTATCTGATCTTGGAATCATTCAAATTACTCACAGAGACAGAGTAGTCAGATTTTACTCAAGAAGGATTAGAGATACTTGACAAGAATATTACTCAAGTAAAAGTAAGACGCACAGCAAAGTAAAACTAGTTCTAAAAGTTTCTTTTTATTTTTATTAAAGTGTAAATGTAACCACCTCTGCTGAGAATGTTTCTGTCATGTAAAGGTTTGGGTAAAGTATAGAAGGTGGACTGCAGTTATATTCTTCAAGGGCCACATAGACATCTGTATCCAGGAAACAACTAGAATATCACTTGTATTTTATCACAGTTTTAATCTGTAAATTTTAATATTACAGTGTTAATCTGTGATGTCAGAACCATCCGATAATAAAATAAAAATTCCTTTTGCTCTGTTGCCTCTCATGTAGAAATTAATCACCCCAGTCTGCACAGGCGGTTCATAGTTCTGTTTTCTCAGCCTGTGAAGTTTTGATAATCCATGTGATCTTCCTCGATTGGTTCTCTGTCTTTAATCCAGTATAAAGTCAGCAGACGCCTACCAGAGAATGTTGGAACACTTCAGGTGTCCCTCTGCTGATTTGCTTCATTGAGATGCTAGTTTTAGCATTTGCTGATTCTATTATAATACCTGCTTTAACGATGATCAACCTTGATTGGTGAAAAATGAGTGATGATAAAGGATGCAGCCAAGCTGAAAAGCAAAGTTCAGCAGAGCCATACGCTGATCTCCTACATGCTTTATTAGTCATTCATGTCATAAGAAAACGAACCAATCACGGAGGAGCTGTGCAGCGCAGGGATTGTTTACAATGAATCGTCCTTTCAAGAATTCTGCAGATTTTCCTAAACATGTAATTTGAGAAACTAAACTAAGGGCTTTTATTTCTAGTGAATCTGATTAGGTTTTATACTTTCAAAATAATAAACTGAAAATAAAAGTTTTAATATTTCAGTTTCTGAGATCGTCTTATGAAGAACATCACAACCAACAAGATGGATCACTGATGTCCACTTTATTATTTGGAGTTTGGGTAAAGATGTTGGCCAAGTGCTAACATTGTCATTGCAGTCATACATCTCGGAAAAGCTCAAACAGAGAACTAAGGATTTAGAGAATAAGTTGGCCGCTCGTCAGGATAAGGCATGACAGAAAGAATAAAAATCATGATGGTGAACAATGTGGTGCTTAAGTGACTCCATAGTGTCATAAAACCGATTCTTCAACAAACGGTGCAATCATTTAGGCAAAAAGCAGCTCTGCAGCTCATGTAAAATGATCTTTTATCCCCTTGTTCCTGGGCAAACTTCCCTAACAGACTCTTCCACGACAACATGGGGAAAATTCAGACTATAAGAATTAATCTATAGGAAATAAAAGCAGTGCTGCACTGCACACTTTTTATATCACACATACAGTCTTAAAGGAAAAAAAAAACAAAAATAAAACAAAACAAACAATGCTCCATCATTAGCATAAAGATAACGCTAGTGAATAAACAAAATAAACAGATCTGGATGGATTCTATTAGACTTACAGCATCCTGAAGGTGTCAGATCATCATGCAAAGTAAACATCTCTTCGTTTTGTGCTGCCTTTCCACGTATAATCTGATTATCACTAATTTTTCACCTCTCCCAATGCTAAAGGAATGCTTTAGAAAAACAGCAGCCCATGCTTTTACTTTAAGATGCTTCTAACAAGAGGCCTACATACCATATAGTGGCTTGTGTGCAAACTTTTGCAAGAAAAAAAAAGAAGAATATATATATTTATAAATACATGAATCACTATGCCTCTTTTAGATTTATAGGATGATGATCTGCTTAAAGAAATGAACTGTCAGTACCTCAAATGATACGGGCTGATCCTGTGTCTACATACAGTACGATATAGCTAGAAACAAAACTAACACTGAAACTACAGCATCTTCCTGCTGTCAGGATTAAAACGCCGGAAATCCACACACACGTGATGGCTCATGAAAAACACGACACATTTCAGCACAGCTAGCACCACTGTGAACATCTGCAATACCATCAGGGTGCTAAAGGTTCAAATTCATAAAATCCGCCATGGACCATTAGAGGAACTTAAGGTGGCTGATCAGCTTTTTGTTCTTTTTGGCGTTGCATGCAACAGAGAGCGGCAAACAACTGTTTTGTCTGTCTGCTCTCATTTGATGACAAAAACTTTTGATATTTTCAAAAAATAAAAACTACTAAAACAAAGGCATACGACGCAAACCTCTAATTCCCCACCCACCCCACAAACCATATAGATGATCAGGTTTAACATTCACAGAGAAAAAGAAAACAGAGTTCTCTCTCTCTTTTTTTTTTTGACCTCAAGGCAACAGTCCCAAACATGATCCTCCAGATCACAAATGGTAAACAAACCAAAAAAATATATTTTCATTAGAAGAGAAACACAAGCAAGAGGGATAAAACCTAAACCGAAGATCGATATTTTGAATATTTTTTTGATGAGTCAGACGCCTGCGGGGCCACAGATTCACTGGGCCTCATCGAGGGGCCCCGTCAGCGTGTCGATGCTGCTGCTGTCCGTGTCTGACGCCAGCGTGTGCTCTGTGGACATGGATGAGATGTCATTGGCGGAGGAGGACTGGGAAGCGGAACCCGACGGCACATCTGAGACAAGACACAGGTAAACGGGACAGAACCAGATGTTTAAACACTCCAAGTAAGGACAGGGTATAGAAGCTGCCACAGAGCTGAACCAACCTGAGCAGTCTTCTTTCATTAGACCGTTCTTGTTCCTCTCCTCCCAGTCAATTACTTCTTCATAAATAAGTTCTGCACAGAAACATGTAAGGATTGGTAAAACGTGACTGAGGCTCCATCAGTTCAGAAATGTGAAGCTGCAGGAAAATAAATGAAGTGACTGAAAATAATCTTTCCGAAGAACAGTTTTAGAAAAAAGTCTCTGCCACTCTGAAAGTCACAGCTGGAGACATTGTGTTCAAATTTCAGAAGACAGACGAGTCCTCCTGAACCCACTGGTTCTGATAGGGCTGCATGAAAATCCTTCTGTGTAAAAAGCTGCAGAGAATCGGCTGTAGCTGTGATCGTGTCGTCAGCAGGAAGTAATGTTTTTACAAAGGAAGCCAGAGAATAAAATCTCTGTCCGTCCCTAAAATGAAACACACTATATAGCAATGGCAGATCAATGAAGATGGGCAAATTCTGAGGGGAGTTATGGGTAGGTTTGTCCATCAGAAATTGAGCCTTAAAATGTTGAGCTTAAAGTCCTTAAAACTAGTGTTGCGCCGATGCCATTTTTTGGCCCCGATACTGATACCCGATACCATAATAATTTAAAATAATTGCCATCATGGCTTTGTCAAGCTGCTGCCTACCTTTGTGAAGCAGGAAAAAATCTAATACAAAGTGAAACCAGTAGAACTTTTTATTGCCTACCAGGAGTGGGTGACAATAGTTGAATAAACTTATGGCTCTCAAAACGGTATCGGTGCCCTATTTGTTGGTGCTCGCCAATACCGATACCACCATTTTAGGGCAGTATCGGGGCCCTGAACGAAACTGGTATCGGTATCGGTGCAACACTACTTAAAACACATTAACAATAAATCAAATTATCTGAAGAAGTTTGAAGTTTAAATTTCAATGCAGTGAGTCACTTTGAACACTTACTATTTCTCACCAAGTTCTTCTAGAGTTGGGCTTCAAATAAAAAAAAAAATGTTGCTTTTTGCTGATTGGTTGTTATCTTATTGTTTTATAAGTCAATATTGTTAATATAAACAGCGATAAAAAAAAAAAAAAAAAAAAAAAAAAAAGATTGGGTGCACCCAACATTTGTGCTGGTGTCCCCAATAAATTTCTTATTTATTTTTTCATTAGAAAATGGAAGTAAATGCACTTAAAAAGAAAAAAAATATTTTTCTTTTTTATTATTACTTTGGACTTTAACTAGAAATCAAAGAATGAGAGAAATAATGATCAGATACATGGACAGAGAGACACTGGGACTGATGGATGGAGATTAATACAAGCTCGGATGGACGGATGAACAGACGGACAGACAAATGAAAGATTGGATGACGGGTGGAGATACAGATGAATATACAGTATAGATGAAGATTGGGAGAGATCAACTAACCTAGTTTTTCCCGTTAGCATTTCTTATATAGAATTAAAAGCAGATGTGTAAAGAGCAGCTTATCAAGATCTAAAAATACAAATATTTTCCCTTAATGAATACTTAACTAGATTAGAAAAACCCTCAAATGTCCAGTTCCATACTTCAGGACCGCAGAAACCCAGGGAATAATATAAACGAGTAAAGTGTAATGCTGTTTGTTGTCCCTAGAGGGCGGTGTATCACCTTTCCACTGCTCGATGGAGTGCTCCCTCTCTTCCAGCTGTTTATCTGAGATCTGGGGCGGAGGCTAAGAAACAAACAGAACAAGCTCCATCAGGGTAAAGTCATGCACGGTTACTCTGCAGAGGAAATGAACCAACGGTTCCCTCACCGCGTCGGCCTCTGCAGGGTCGTACCACACATGGATGTAGGGGTGGTGAAGGGCTTCTTCAACAGATATACGACATTCAGGATCAATGACCAGCATTTTGGAGAGGAGGTCTCGTGCCTGCGCAGCTGTTAAGGCAGCAGGGAAAGCGTTACCATGCGTTAAACTTTATAGCAGCTTCCTGCTATGCAGGCCAACATTTTTACTAACACTAAACATGATCTATAAGATTAGCAAACAAACATTTATACTGAACTCTCTTTTTAATTTCCATCCCAAAAATAAGCTGCATCACAGAGCAGATCAACAGAATAATTTATGACAAATAAAAGCTGAGTTTAAGTGACCAAAGCTCTTACTTTTCACTTTGTCCTGCTCAGACTCAGAAGGAAAAGCCCAATCTGGAAACAGGTCTGTGAAGCTGACGCCTGGATACTGCGGCTTGTTCATCACATAGTTCCTGACGGTCTCCATGAGTCGGTTCATAAACTCTAGACTTGGCGTACCCAGAATCTCAATCACTTTATTCCACTGGTCAATGTCTGGATAAAGCTGTTAGTTAAGGAAACTTAAAAGGAATTTTGCAGAACACGAGGAAGCAATAGTGAAAAACACAAGCATGATACAAGAGGAACCTTCATTGGCACAAAGTCCTCCAATATAAATGTATAAAACATGAAATCAAAGCTGAAATTTCAGTAGAAATATGAAGTTATGTGGTAAATCAAGATAAAGGCTTAAATATATTATTTAATGTCATGCAAGGCTTAATAAGTAAGGATAACTTTACAAAAAAAAAAAAACATGTCAGCATTTATTCTAACCTTTGAAGTTTTTTGAGAGCTTTGTGCTAAGCTAAAACAAAATAGTTTTAATTTTTTTTAAGTTGTAGAAAAGTTTAAAGCAGATTTGGTTAAGAAACATTATTACAACCTTTCAATACAGGCAACTATTTAACCCCTAATTCAAAATTGAAGTCTGACTGCAAACATAAAAACATAGCTGCTCTTCTTCACTGATTGGAAGAGTATTATTCAAAGAAGCGGGTATAAGAAAAACCCCTAGCACATCTCTGGAGGAGCTACACAGGTCCACAGCTCAGTTGGGAGTTTGTCAAAAGTTGCGTTCTGTAATTTTAGGCTTTTATAGATTAATGGTAAAAAGAAAACACTTTCTGGCAGAAAGCAAGAAGAAGTCCTTTTCCCAGTGTATCACAAGCCACGTAGGTGAGAGACCCTGCAGGCATGCTGCACAGGCCAAAACTCAACATTTCCTCATGACAAACTGCTATTTGGTGCAAAAGGAGCACTGACAGATGGGGTCCCACTGAATATGGAAGCGCTGTGCTTTTTGGGAAGCACCCTATTCGACCGGGAATATTTCAGAGCAGAGCCTCTGTTTGGTTTGATCATGTGAGGCTTTAATAGTGTACTTTTAGGCTTTACATAAAAGAGGAAAGTGGCTATTTAGCCAGTAATACCCACACCTCAGTTACCTTCTTTCTATCTAATACCTTCCCTTCTTTTCTTTGGATCTATTATTGGTGTGAGCTCAAATATTTGTTTCAATTTAACAGTAATTTTTGTTTGCTTTTTAGTTTAAACTGAATTAGTTATTACACCGAAGTCTAGGAAATGCGATCAACAGTCTGCACCATGTAGTTTTCTATTTGAAAACTCGACAGGATCAACTTTTTCTTCAATCATCTGCTTTCTTGTCTGGATGATTCGTTCTGCTCCAGATTGACATAGGGTCAGTATGGCAAGTTGCAAAAATAGAAGTGGAAAAGCTACGTGAGTGCCAACTTCACGGAGATGCTTCAGAAATACACGGCAGTGCACCTGGTGGAATCATTCTGACTGACTCAGCAGCATCGCAGTTCTTCCATGCTCCTATCACGGGGCACAGTAGCGGTAGCAGGCCTGTATGGGGTACTTTTCGTTATCTGGGGCAGGAAAGCTGGATAAAGCTAATGGACAAACAGATGGAGGAGAAGACTGGAAAAAGAGCCAATTAGAGGCAAATTATAAAAAAAAGAAAAAGAAAATTATAAAAAAAACAAAAAAAAACTAGTCTAGCTTTCCAAGATATGCAAAGCTAAAGACACAAAACTAAACATGTGTTGCTGTGATTGCACTAAAAATGTGTTTCTAAAGAATTTACGCAATAGGTCTGAATAATCTGACTTCATCACTCTTAAAATATGTATAACCTTATTTTGGTTCATAAACAATTCCCAATAAAAAGATTAAACGTGAAATGGGGAATAAATACTATTACAAGATTTTGCAGAAAATAAGTACATAAAGATAATTCACACCAGGATTTTAGCATGTCTACATGGTGCCGAGGTTCATCTAGTTGAAGACTTATTAGTGTAGCAGGGTTCCTACAGCATAAGGCAAGTTAAATTCAAGACTTTTTAATGCCACTTGAAATAAAAATT
>NW_015150484.1:310369-329050 GCF_000732505.1 Cyprinodon variegatus | reverse complement strand
GTCAAGTCTCCTAACTTGAATAAAGGCGCTATATAAGTACATGCCACATGCCATGTTTTAAAAATGAAGACCTACGAAAGACTGATTAAAGACATTTTAATACCAATTAAGGCCTCAGTTTTATTTTGAAGAATTCAATGCCTTTTAAGACTTTTTAAGGACCTGCGGGAACCCTGTGTAGACATCTGTGCTTAAAATACTTGCAAATATAAACAATAATACACACTGAACTCTATCATTAAAGAGATCTTGGCAAACAATAATCCATATTCATCAGTTAAACTGACAGATCCAATTTCACCAAGTGGATCTTTTTAGATTTAGATATCAATCTAATAAAAACAAACAGGAAAAGAAAATGACCTCAGAGGATGAAAAGCAGTATAACCTGAACTGTTCCCACTCAACCATTTCAAGCTACTTGCCGACACAGGCAGGCTGCTGGTGAACGAGAGGCGATAATTAGAAACAGAGACACTATAAATGCTAATGATGTGAATGGCTTCAGTCTGATTCCATCTGACAATTAGAGAGGCTGCAGATGTCTGATCCAGACGTCTGATTATTAATCATTGAAGAGAGAACATGGAAGAATCTTAGTTTAAACCCATTAATCTATTCGACAGCAATAAAATCAAAAAACATCACGTCTGACAGATGTGTCTGAAGGACGACACAGGGCGATAATGAGAGACAAAAACTGGTTTATGAGAAGAGCGAAGGATACGATCAGTGCCTTGGAAGATGACGCTGCCCTTTACCATCTCTCCCATGATGCACCCCACTGACCAGATGTCCACTGGGAACAGAAAACACACAAATGTGACACAAAATCCCACAAACAAAAAAAATAATTACATGAAAAAGTGACAATAAAAAACAAACACATTAAATGCAGAGCAGGGTGTGAAAGAGAATGGTTAGACAAACACGGAGATGTAAAACAAACGGCGCCTCATTGTTTGGGTCCGTCCCCTTCCAGAGCATCGCTCTCCTGCTTTCATCATGCGGCGCACATCTTCAGTCTGGCTTCAAACCGGCTGCAGCCTTCCAGGCCTTTTTCTCGCCTACGCTTATCAGTTTACACAGCTGTTGCTCTCTCCCTCGCTTTCTCTTTGTGTTCATCGATGTGAGTGTGTTTTTAACAGAGGAGCATGGAGTTTGTCTTTCCCTCTCGCTCTCTGAGTTGCCCTGTTTACTTGGGAGGGTTAAGAAGTGGCAAATGGCCATTTACAGTTTCCTCCAGTCCACATCCACTCAAGCTGAAAGCTTTCTCTCCCTCTGATAACATCTCCAGAGCTCTGCACATAATCCGGCGCCGATTCTTCACAAATATCACATGAATCACAAATGCAAACTTTAAAAGTGTACACCAGGGACCTTTTTTTTAAGATCCTATCCATCTCTTTTTCTAACAAAGTGCGTCGAACCAAAACAACCCCAATCACTTTGCATCAATTCCTTGATGTTGCAGCAGCGGATTACATAAGACAACAACTAATCAGGTCATTTTAAAGGCATAGTTTCCAACAAATAAAAACACATTCAGCCCAATAGATTGCTTGGAAACTTCCTGAACTGCTTTAAAAGCTCATCCCTGGTCTTTCCCTCTGTTTTTATTTGACTAAAAGTTTCCTGTCACCCGTTTCAGCCGACTAGAGACCGCTGCTTTCAACTGGCAGCTCACTGCGTACCACTACGACACATGTGCATGTAGATTTGACACTGAAAGAAACGAACCGTCTGCAGGAACAACGGATGAGAACCGTATTCTGTTAGGTATGAAAAAAGGTCCAAGCGAACAAAAGGAAGGGGTCATAAAATGGTTAGACGTTGGATTAGTATAGTTTACATGCGCTATTGTGCCCCATGCTCTGATTGAACAGACATTCTCTCACAAATCAGTAAATCCACCCTTCATCACATTTAATGACTAAAAAATGATCATAAAGGATCTCATATAAAAAGTGGTGTCACGATATGTGAGAACTGGTGGATTTACTGAGCGCTGGATTGAAGAACTTGGAAAGTTGGTTTCTACAGATTTATGTAAATTGTAATTTGATCTGCACATTATATTGCAAAGTTATTCAGGGTGCACACTGCAAAGGAATGCATGAACTTCAGTAGATTCAGGTTCCCTGTGCCTCTATTACATCTGATGCCTAAAAACCTCGTTGAAGTTTAATGGGCGTGAAAGTTACATAAAAAACTACAGATATTTTGTTTAGAGGCAAGTCTTTAAATTTAACCTTGTTGATATAATCCTTTTCTATGGGTGTCCATTGAACCTTTTATTTGTGAATTTATTACAAGACATTATTTGATTGTTTACCAACTTGATCAGATTTCTCTAATATTGAGCACATTATAAAAACTGGGACATCTCTAGGGGTGGGTATTGGCAAAGAGGTCACGATTCGATTCGAATCACGATTCACATGCCACGATGCGATTCTATCACGATGCATCACGATACTTGAAATATTGCGATGCATCGCGATATTTTCACTGAACACTGTAAGAAAAAAATACAGCCCTTACCAGTGGCTGACTGGCTGGGTATGATCTGGATTGTGTCTTCAATTGATACATAACTGAAAGCAACTGAATTCATACATAGCTGTATTTATTGAAATGCCTTCTGGAGGTGTTGCCATGGAAACAAATACTGGACAGAAATATTAATATTACTGGCGTGGACACACTGACAAAAAGATCTTAGGATTCATCAATCTTTAAATAACAAAATAAGGATAATCAGTGCCGTTTACATGGACTCAGTGGTCCTTTAAACCAATGAAATGAAAACATTCAAATGTATATTTCCCCTTTTGCAAATGACGTGCATCATATCAATTTCGTTTTTTACCTTCTTTGTTTTTAAAGCCAAAATGCATCCAAGCATCTGACTTGAAATGTGATGGAGCCGCGGAGCGAATTTTCATAGTGTCCTCCATGTTTTATTTCATATGACTCGTCGCAGTATCCCGCGGCCGGACATGCTTGTGACACAAAGCAGCGGGCGTCAACACATCCGCAGCGACATCTGCTGGACTGGAAGCTGTATTCCACTTGGTTTGGCTGATGTGCACCAACCATTCATGTATTTTATTCATTTTTCTTTTTTAAATAATCGATTCTTGCCTTCAAGAATCGATGCAGTAGATCACAAAAATTAGAATCGCGATGCATCGTCATGACGATTATTTTGCACACCCTTAGACATCTCAGTCACTTGTTGCATGCAGGACCTATAGGATACCTGGAGCATCAAGAGAGCCTAATTTTAATAAAGACTTGCAAAAGCCTCCAAATTCCTGTTTGTTGCAATAAACTCTATATCCAAAGAAATTGTCTTCTTGTTGGCTAAAACTGTTAAAACAGATTAAAATATTGGGTACAAAATATTGACCTAGAGATTCACTAAAATAATCCTAAAATTGACCATTAACAGATTTCTGTATCTGAGGATTCAATGCAGTGAAAACCAAAGGAAGATGTGAAACAAGGTTAATAGGAGGAAGATAAGGAAGGATACAGTCCTTTCCAGGAAAGAGGACTTTATGACAGATCATTTCAGCCATAATGCAGCCAACTGACCACAGGTCCACTGAAGCAAAGTAGTGGCAGATTAAAAGCATTCAGTGACATCCACAAACACTAAACAGAAGCACTAATAGATCGACAAGATCAAATGTAATAGAAAAATTAAAAACAATCTTTTTTTTTAAAGAGATTTTTTCATTAAAGAACACGTTGGTAAACAAAAAAAGATCTGAAACCGTTCCTGTCTCTGCGAAATATGCTCACCGTTCTCCTTATACTTCATGCCCAGAATGACCTCCGGGGCGCGGTAATATCTGGTAACTACATAGGGGGTCATCATAAAGTTTGTGCAAGCCGTCCTCGCCAGACCAAAGTCAAGGATTTTCAGAGTGCAATCAGACTTCACCACAATGTTGCTGGGCTTCAGATCCTGGAGGGGAAGAAAAATATCTACCATTTTTATATGTTATCATATCATAACATTTTATATCACCTTTTTTTATAGATGTCGGCTTTTTTTTCAGTGTTTCACTGTGAATGGCTGAATGTGTTTTCTTCATCCTCTGACATGGCTGTGTTTCCTGGATGGAGCCGCCTTTTACAGCAGCTTTTTGTATCTCTGCTTCTGTTTCCCTGAACCCCAGTCGGCCTCGGTAGATATCCGCTCACACTGAGCCTGGTTCTGCTGGAGGTTCCTATCTGTTCAAAGGGAGTTTTTCCTCTCCACTGTCGCTACAAGCATGCTTAGTCTGAGGGATTGCCTTTGAGTCAATGACTCGATGCAATCAACTGGTTTTCTTTAAATAGAAAACTTTGAATCAATTTGATTGTATAATCTGGTGAACTGTAAAGTGCCTTGAAATGACATGTGTTGTGAATTGATGCTATAGAAATAAACTGAATTTAATTATACAAGCTGTAGATTAATTAGCAGGTAGGTTATTTATGAAAACAAATCAAAGCAGAAATAGAAAAACTCAGAATAACAAGGCTTGTTTAGAAGCTACCAGAGGACAGCTTTACTCTCAAAAAATCCAAAGTATGGCGGGCGAATTTGGTCATGATTTGGGCTTGTAATGACCTGAACCTCTTGAATTAATAATTTATATTATTTTCTCTTAACTGTCTTTTACATAAGCTCATGTTTCTATCACCTTTAGCACAGCTGACCCCTGGACTCACCCTGTGGATGATCCCAGCTGAGTGCAGGTGCCTGATGCCACAAAGGATCTGATAGAGCAGGTAGGACATCCTCTCATGGTCTAGGTCCATGTGGATCACCTGACATAAACTGGCATCCATGAGCTCCATCACTAGATAGCTAAATTAATGGAAAAAAATAACAGAAAAACATATGGATAAGTTATTTAGTGTGAGCAGATTTGTAAGGCTCTAGAAACCCTCGCCGGTCACTCACAGATCCTGGAACTCCTCCAGAGACTTCTGAGGCGTGAAAACATTGATCAGACGGATGATCTGCGAGGGTAAAGACAGACTCACTCTGTTACTCTCCTACTCTCCTCTTTGAAAAGAGAGATTGATTTTCTCCCCTCAGTTATGTTGACTCATCTGATCTCACACAAATAATGTCAAACTGTAACACTTCAAATATAGCTGCGTTCTGTTTTTAAGCTATAGCTCAACTCATAAAACCAGTATCCTTTTCCATGATTTATTTAGGCTCATTTGAATCTCTTTAAAATAATAAAACGTGGTTTTAAGCAGGTTGGAGCTTCACATAGAATCTTACATTTTTGTGGTTGACACATTTGAGCAGCACCAGCTCCCTGTAGGCTCGCTTTGCATGGGTCTGGTTCTGAAAGGGCCGACAGAGCTTCTTCACAGCCACTGGTATACCAAGGACCGTATCCAGGGCAGAGCTGGGCACAGATTACATTAAAGAGAAAAGAAAAAACAGAAACAAAGGTTAGAAACAAACAAATGTATTTCACTGAGAGAATCTCCTGTTGACCTCGAGGTAAACAAAAATCCAAGATCCATTTTATATCAGTTTATATTGTTAAAATCATAAAACCTAACTATTGTAAATATTAAAATTATTAAGTTTCAGTCATCTGATTGGTTCTAAACAGTTTTTGCTGAGTCTGTTAGTCCCACCCGCTCCTTTCCACAGTAAATCACAGTAAACATTGCATAGGTCAGTCTGGCTGGCCAGGCCAGGATTACACAGCAGAAGTGTTCAAGCTGAACATTGAAACAGGCAAAATGACATTTGATTTTAATAATATAATATTATAGATCTATTAAAATGCAGCTCACGTTTAAAATAAAGCACTTCCATCTACAGTAGGCTGGCTTTTAGTCATTATCAGAAACAAAAGCTTCAAAAAGGTCATCAGGAACGCCAACGTTTTCAGTTTAACCATTTTTACATTACTGTTGTTGGAAAAAAAATTCAGACTTAGACTAAGTTTATGGTCTTTTCGTATACTGTAACAGTCACTATTGTGAACTGTCTCTTTAAGATATTGCTAGGTGCCACTGTTTCTCTGCAGAGAGCGCGGGAGACGTGATGCAGAGAAATACATGTACTCAGATGGACATGTCAATTCCCTATTTTCTTTGTAATATTACGGTTTGTTTGGACTCTGCTCATTCTTCACGAGTTGTAAGTTTTTGACCGTCATCTTCCTTAAACGCAACCCTAAACGTTACAATACACAGAGCGTGTACAAAACTGAATTTCTATGCATGTAGATCACAACAGTGAAATGAACATTACCATTTATAAAGTGCAGCAGTGGTCAAGAATTTAAACTTAAACAGAAAAATTTCCGTCGAACAGGAAGGAAAGACTGGTCGTCTGACCTGCTTCAGCTTATTGGGCTCTAAATGGTCGGTCTAGAAAAGAAACAATACGTTTCTGACCAGTGAACTCACCACACCTTAAAGCTTTGATGCTATGTGAAAAACAACGCCCCCTGGTGTAGAAACTTTTACTGAGTTAAGCCTGGTTTTTGCCAAATCCACACCAGCCAAATGATGTCATGTTAGCACCAACGCCCCTCCAGGCACTAATCGCACTGCACATCTAGAAAAAATCTTGACTATGAAAACATCTCTGTGAGGAAAAACATGTTGGGGGAGTGACATTTCCTACTGACAAGGGTTTGCAAATATAAACATCTAAAAACCTCTTCTGCTTCCATCCATAAATATCACTACCATCAACACACTAAAAACACTCCTGGAAAGCAGTTACTGTTACTCTCAGATGAGATAGAGGCATTGAAAAAGTTGGAAACAGCTGAAGTTTCTACCTCTTCATGTGGTGCGGTGTTATACGCTTGTAGTCGTATAGGGGAAAATGTCCCCGTTTCATTGCAGTATTTAAAAAGTTGGAAAAAAATAAATAAATAAAAACATCATTTAAAATATTGAATTAAATGTAAACACATCAATAGTTTTAAATAAAAAAAAAATGCAATTTAAAAAAAGTACAAGATACAAACTAGACATCAAACCCGCATCTATGATCACCAATGCCTGCTGAAGCTACAGTGAAAAAATGTTTTAAATACTGATAATTTTGATTGTTTAAAAAGCTGCAAAGTGCTATAGACGGTTGTCAACAAAACAACACCAGAAAATAACTGACGGAGGAAGAGATGCGCGTGACGGAGAAAGCAAGGCTGCAGTGGGGGGCTAACTGCGAAATTTAAGAGAGATACGCACAGACCTCCGCTTCCATCAATCCTGCTCTCCAACATCCGCTCACTGGAAAACCATCCATCATCCATCCATCCATCCATCCATCCATCCATCTTCTTACACGCTTAATCCCAAGCGGGGTCACGAGGGGTGAATTTAGAGAATCCAATTAACCTAACATTCCTGTTTTTGGACTGTGGTAGGAAGCCAGAGTACTGGCTCCGGCTTCCTATCCTTCTCCAGCATCGTCTGTCGCTGCTAAACCTGCCGATGGCACGACTGCTGCTTCAACCACGTCAGCCTCTTCAACCCAGCGGGCTACGACCCTCACAGCATCGTCATCATCGTCCTCTTCCTCCCCTGAGCCAGGAGAAGTGAGTGCTTCAGGAGCCAGAGGCAGTAGCAGCAGCATAACAACACCTGCTGCTTACCTTATCAAGGCTGCACTTTAAAAACTGAAATTGTCTAAAGAACTGTTCTAAACCTAATTTCTCTTTGTCTACACTTGTTTATACAAAATAAATCTGTCTAAAATCTGTCTAAGTTGTGGACACTAATTGTGAACTAGCTCTGTTTTTAGTGAAATCCAGCATTCAGAGAGAGGAAGCAATGCGTTTAAACTGATGGTTCTGGTTGCTGTCTATTAATGATAGTTTCACATATTTTTTTTTTCATTTTTCTTTCCAGTAACATAACAGGTTCATGTTTTGTTATATAAATATGTTTTTAATATTTTATAAATAACTTTAATAATGTGTAAGAAAACATTTTTTATTTATCCAGTCAGTATGTAACACAGGAGCACAATGAATTGTTAAAATATAATGATGTACCCGTTTTTCTTTTAAAACTCCGTATAGAGTAAAAAACTGCATTTAGCCCTTCATGTTATCGACAGATCCTCTTGACAAGAGAAAACTTGATCAATCTATCAATTAATCATTTGTCCATCCATAAGATCAATCAACTTTAGAAGAATTCAATCATCAATATTTTGCATCCCTTTTAATATAGAATTCAAAATTATCTGAAAACAAATCAATTAATAAAAACTATAGTAGCAACACCTTACCAGACAATGCCTTGGGCCCCGGAGCCAATGGCACGGAGCTGCTGGTAGCGTTTGAGCACAGTGAAGGTGGAGTCCCCCACCTGGACACTGTAGAACTGACCCTCCGTCTCACTCATCGTGCCGAGCA
This sequence comes from Cyprinodon variegatus, assembly GCF_000732505.1. Taxonomy (NCBI): domain Eukaryota; kingdom Metazoa; phylum Chordata; class Actinopteri; order Cyprinodontiformes; family Cyprinodontidae; genus Cyprinodon; species Cyprinodon variegatus. The sequence continues at coordinate 320,630 of NW_015150484.1, read as the reverse complement.
GTGAGGACCAGCAGCACAATCTGTCCGAACACAGAAGAAAACATGGATTATGACCTCAACAGGAGGACAGAGATCACACAGGGTTGCTTATCCTGAGACCTGATTACTCATTTCATTTTCAGATCAGTATAGAAGCAAACAATCATGTCTTTCTGCCCATTTTTTTCATCTTATAACATAATGAGAGAGAAGATGCTGATGCTGAAGCTGGTAACGTTTCTGCGAGTATAGATATGAATAATCAAGGCCAACAGAGAAGCTAGAAAGCTTAAAGCGTTCCTCAGGCTCTCGCTGCCATCTTCAAACTCAGACTGAGACGCTCCTGCTATATAAACACAGACAGAGCTCAACGACTAGCACAGGCAGCATTCAGATTCAAGGCGTTTGTGATCTGAAGGCAGTTTCACTGTGCAGAGTCGAGCTCTGCCAGCATGAGTTCGTACATGTTAAGAAAACACACAACGTGTTTGTGGTTTTCTGACATATGCGGCTGGGTTAGCTCTGATTCCTGAGGCAGGAAGTGAGAGGGTATTTTTCTTGGCAGTCATTTCTGTGTGTGCGCTTGTATGTGGGCGAAGACACAACGTCATGTAGCTATGCAACAGCGACTAGTGATGGATGCATTTAAAAAAGCCACAAAAACAAACAGAAAAACTGAGTTATTTGTTTTTTTTTCTGCTCTTTTTGTTTTGACAGGATAAGAATGAGAGGATTAACTGGTCTGGATGCCTCACAGATAAACCTTCATACACAGAAGGATCAGAGGAGACCTTATGGAAACCTTATGTAACTGTAGAATGATCTGAAAAACATTTTTAAAGGATGTAAAAACCTAAACTATTCCAGACATAATTTCCCAGAGTCGTTTTTTTCTGATATAAAATACTAAAGTTTACTGCAAAAATATGGCAGATATGAACAGGAATATCCTGGAAACACCAGAAATTAAAAGCAAGGAAGCAAAGACCACAAGGATACAAAGCAGATAAGGAGAGAAAGAAGGAAGAATACAGGAATTAGTCATTTTATTTTCCCACTTTTCCAAATTTGGAAAATAATGAAATCAAATTCTAGATTTTTCCAAACTCTATTTAAACCCTTTTAACATTACCTTATTTTCACACAGAAAGATTATAGCCATGACTTTAACAGTACAACTGTAATAACACTGCTTCAGATGCATGTCACAAAATATACCCCCATCTGTTGCATTTTCTCTAAACCTAAAATATCTGATTTAACCGCCATTATTACAATCTTTGCTTCTAAAATTCAGTTGCTTATCTCTAAATGCTCACAGCAGCACACTGTGCATTAAAACACAGTCTGATGAGAAACCCTTCTCCTACAAAGCCGTTTTCCTGCCTATTATTTTATTGTAAATACGCAGAGAATTTAACTTTCCACAGATGTGTTTATTATGGAATGGTGTTTCCTTGACCCTGTGCAAGACTTAAAGCTGATTCAGCATATTATAAGATTATCGTTATCATCAATATTACTGCGTTCAATAATTATGTGCGATCTGTGCAATCACTGTAGGCTAATATTCCTTGCATTATGAATCTGCCTTTTTCCTGCTAATATTTAGCTCACAGTTTGACAGCAGCAGATCCTTACAATCAACATGGCGTTAATGACCTAAAGGTCACAGAGCAGGGCTCTCATCAGCATATTTCAGCGTAACAGGCAGTAGAGCTTGAAAAAGTCACTGTTACACTGAAAATCAGGCCGATATCCTCTTTGACTGACACCTGGGCTTCTAACTCATATTTCAGCACAAATGGTGGTTAGGTTGAAATTTTTTGAGTTACAATGGAAATATGCTGATACCCTGACTTAATGCACTTAGCAGCAGTGGAAATTGTGTTTTTAGATACATTTAATTGTTATTTGCACCCATGAAGGGAAGCGCAGTGAAAACATGAACCCTGGACCATTAGGACTGCCATTGGCTCGGCTCCCCAAGACAAGAAAACCCATTAGCACTAAGCTGCAACACAAACGTATTGCCTTTGTCAATACATTCTACAATTTCCCCCAAAAAAGCAACGGCAAATCTAGCCACTATTTTCTGTCGCATTCAAGACTTTGGTGAAATAAAAGCGCCTCCAAGCAAAACACTGACAGGAAGTCGGACGCAGCAGCTGCAGCCAGTTTCTGCAGTCACAGAGAGAATAGCGACTCTTCCCCATTAAAAGATACTCACACATGTGCAAAGCTTCCACCTATCCCTACTAAGGGTGGAACGGTTCACAAAATCCACGGTTCGGTTCGCGGTTTCGTGGTCACAGTTTTCGGTTCGGTACATGTTGATTGTTAGCCTGACATGTTGGTCGTGTTGCTGTTAGCATAAACAAAACGTGTTGCACAATGCTTGCACACTGTTGCACTTTTATCCACAACTTTCTTTCCGCCGTCATCGTAGGTCACTCTAAATGCAAAGTGGTCCCATACAGAAGACCTATAACCTATGCTGCTGGCACGTCTTCCAACTCCTGTTCTTTCCCACTCGCCATACCCATGAGAAAAAGGAGCAGCGCATGAACCGAACAGAACACACACGAACCGAACCCGAGACAGTGGAACCGAACGGTTCGGACGGTTTTAATAAACCATTCCATCCCTAATCCCTACTGAATTAAAAAGTGGTGTGGAAACAAAATATTTGGCATACCGGTATTTTTTTCTTTGAACCTGTTTTGCAGTAAAATGGATCCTTCCCTCATTTAATCCGTGCACCGCCTCATCCACTGTGTGCCACTATTTTAAGTTAAATTTGATAACTAAACATGGATTTATGTGAAGTACAGGTCAAAATAACCTTGTGTAACACTAGAAATTATGTTATAGATTTCATCTTGAGTTTTAAACCAAGTTGGAGTATTTTAATCACTTCCTGTCTTGCTAATTAATTCAGCTGTTACATGCAAACTGCGTGATGACATCATTTTAGCACCCTCTGAATAAAGATCCTGGTGAGTCCATAAAAGCGTAACAAGAAAGAAAGGAAAGGTAATAAAAAAGGGTTTATACATATCCTGCTTGGTATTGTCATTTGAGTTATGAACAGTCTAATAAAATTTTATTCCTAAATCTCTATTAGGAATTTAACATTTGGAGATGAATGCACATAAAAATTATGTTCCTTGAAAATCCAAGCATTGTTTTTTAAGAAACTAACAGCTTTACACCTGTACATTTACCTACATCGTTTTTCCAAAAAGCAATGACTGTATATATGCTGCTGTTTTTTTTTCTTATTATTCTTTATTTCTCAAAAACTGTTTGTATGTACCTTTTATCTGTTGTTTTAGATTATCCCTTCACAACTTCATGTTTCTTTCAGAATATTCATTCTATTTTGTCTTTCCATAACATTCTGCCTACCTTTAAAATCCCTTGATAAAAAACAAATATATTTATCCCCTTTTTTCCTCTCCTTCATTAGCTGATTGGATTCTCTCTCACATTTCCGTCTTAGCTCGCTCCCTTCACCTGAAAGAAGTTTTTTTGTAGTCCCCTCTGTCAGGTATTAGTCATGGTAATTTTTTGGCAATGGCAGCGCCTCACTCTTTTGGTCTTTATTGGATTTCCCCCAGGTTTCCCCACAGAGAGCGATGCTGGTTTATTTATATTTAGAAGTGACTCTGAATATAGCCCCCCTGCTGTGGAACTTGATGGAATAATAGGAGTAGAAAAAAGCAGATTGATAAGACTGTACTAAATTATAATATTACAGTATGTTTTCTATGAAGCCTAGATAGATCAGCACTACACTACTTATATTTCCATAACAGAAACTAAATGGTGTGATATTTAATTATATTCTCTTGTTTTTGACAAATCTGGATTTAAATACAAATATGTGTACATATTTCAATGTAATTGAATGTAACTCTGTAACTCTGAAAGGTAAATCTGATATTCCTAGGTGAAATCTGGACTGCTGTAGGTGACTAGCAAGGTGGATGAGTCACAGCCTCCATCGTGATCATATTTCTAGCCCTTAGTGATGAGTGCATCATGACAAAGTTAGAAACTCCAAACTATATTCATGCATCTGCAAGAGTGGGTGAAAAAAAAGAGAAAATGAACACAGTGGTGGATTGAACACATAACTGATGCCAATGTTGTAAAGGCCAGAACACCAAGTCTTTGTGTCCGATCCGACAGAAAATTGTGTCAGACGGGGTTGTGGCGATTGGCGCCAATTAAAATCAATGGGGATGATCACCGCCGACATGATTTCATGCAAGGGGGGCTTAGGTGCGACTGAGATAGTCTATTTTAGGTAGAACTGGCAGCAATTCAGCTGCAATTGCATGGGTCTGACAGGAAGAGAGACGCGGTTACAAAGTAAAACACGCTTTGGGGGAAAATCCAAAATAAAATCTGTTAATCGCACAGGGAAACAGTCAGTTTATGGAGGTGCGTATTCTGTTTATAATAAGCAGAACAGACTTGTGCAAAAACAATGAATATAAAAATCAAAACAAGAATACTTTACCCACGATAGGAGTTCAGGAGGACAGAAAATATAAAGTAGTGATCCTTTTAGAGCCTCAAAAAAAACAACGAGGGACAGAAAGTGCAGTTTATCAATCCTTTTGAACAATAATATTACTTCAGGATTAAAAAAGGATAGAGTAAAATACTGATCCTCTTGGAGCCTCACAAAAAAACAAAATAATGAAGTGCAAATAAAGCAGGTAAGCACTGCATATCTCTCACCTCTTTATGACAAGAAGAAAGAAGAACTTTAAAGATCTCTCCGAGAATAACCTCTCACTGCCTCAGTCAGCATATAAACCGTCCCAAGGCGTTTATTGCTGTGTTTTTCTTTTCTTCAGATGTAGATCTCATTATGTTTTTAATACAGGCATAGGAACATTCTCTATCTGATCTGGTTTGAGATGCTGCACAGACTCGTTAATTGGCGCTTTTCTTTATAGCTGCGCTGGTAGCTTTTTATTTATTATTTAAATACTTTTCATAATCTTGCCAAGTCAAATATGGGAAATTGTTTTAATTTGTGTATAGCACAGAGACACAAGTGAAAATATTCTGCTCAGATCTGCTCACAGCCTCTCTTTCACAGTCAGTGTGACTTGGATCAGAGATTAAAAAGTCAAATGCAACCAGTGTGTTCAGGCCTTAACGTACAACATTATTCTGAAAAAAGGTCTCACTAACACCTAGATGGAGATTTTTGCCTTAGCAGGATTAAAGCTGGAAGAGATTTGTCTTTTTGCTAAACAGCATAGAACCGCTGCAATTAATGTTTAGCACAAAAGACATGAGATTTAAAACAGGCCAAGTGCCTGCTTTAAATAAAACAAATACGTGTAAATATTATGCAAGGGGGGATTTTTACAGACAATAAAAAATTATTTTAAAAAATCAGACTATCAAACTTCTTTTTATGAACACAAAGAGGTTTAACTAAGGTTTCACTTCGCAAGTTTACTGAAAACTAAGTTTTTAAACCTGAAATCTGAGTTTTACAAAGAGAGTTTCCTCGACTTCTGTGTCTGTTACCGTAGTAACATCCTCCCAGAGCTGTTCAGAAGCCGATTTTCCTAAATCAACTCAGAGTGTCCTCTGTCTCTGCCCTCCTTAAAGCCAATCAAGTCGTTTCATTTCCTAATTTACTGGAGATTTTTTTCATATTTTCATAGTTTTGTGCAAAGAGCAAAATAAAATAATTTACTAGGTTAGACACATGAAGTGTTAGAAACACAAACACAACAGCCACATCTAAAACCACAAGTTTTATTTACTTTATACCTACTTTATATCTTTATCTTTTTTATTTTACAGCTGAAACAATTAATCGGATTAATCATGATTAGATAATTGAAATAATGGTCAACTAATTTAGAAATCAATTCATAAGTTAACTGGAGTATAGAGACTGTAAAATATGCCTTTAGCTGACAGAGCAACCCCCTTATAGCAGTAATTATACCAAGATTGTAAAAAATATAAAAAAAAATGTCATTTAATATTAAAAAAAAAAGAATGTTTTCTTCTGTCAATATGCTCTATTTAGAATGCCTCGAATGGAAAAGTCGAATTTCGTAAAAAATCTTCTTTAAGGAATGTTTGGCTATATGATTATTAATTGATTACTCAAGAAAATAATTGACAGATTAATCAATTTGCAAAATAATCGTCAGTTTCAGCCCTACTTTATTTACAGTTTATTTCTTATCTGCTTTTTAAAGCTTTAATTCAAATGAATCCCACATGTTTCAGTCACATGGTTTCAATGCGGTTATTCCTAAAAAAGGAATGACCTTAGGGAAAGGATAAGTAATACATTTTGGTGATAACAACCAACCTACTGGTAGGTAAGAGGTACAATCTGAAGCCATTCAATGCGACTGATCACTAAAAAAAGGCCATATGTTCGGATGATAACATCTGAAACGGCTGCAAATAGCCAATAGCCACTGAATGATGGAAGACAGAATGAATGGAAGACAGAATGAATATGAGGAACCCCATGTGGTGATGCAAACGTCCTACCTGATACGTTTTTATTCTTCGCATTCACCTTCTGTCAGGTGATTACACCTACATAGAATACATTAATCCAATACCATTCAAGTAATAAACTAGTTCCCCCCACCCCCCATTATCTTGGTTATTCTGAGCAATCTCTATAGTTATGCTGCTATAGGCTTAGACTTCTGGAGGACATAGGGACCCCTATTTCATGATTTTGCTTCATTCTATCTCTATTCTTCCACTCTGCAGAATCTGTTAGTTTAATCTCTAACGTTATGCTCTCTCTGCCTTTTCTCATCGTAGCTTTGCCTCATCAGTTCCTGTTTGGCTGTGACACCACCCAGGAGTAGGGCTGGGTATTTTTGCCAAAGTCCTTATTCGATTTGATTGATTAAAACAATTCTAAATCGATTAAATCGAGGGATTCCATTCGACTCAACGAGTCGATGCAATCAGCTGGTTTTCCTTAGATAGAAAACTTTGAATCAATTTCACTGTATGATCTGGTGAACTGTAAAGTGCCTTGTGATGACTTGTGTTGTGAATTGGCGCTTTATAAAAAAACTGAATTGAATTGAACAGACTATGGCAGGCTGTTTTGATATATATTAGTTTTGAATTAGCTGTGTGCTCTCCAAATATGAACAAAGGGTTTTCCACCTCAAGGAAATCATAAAAATCTCATACCATTACACGCCTGATGGTGACAAATAGGATTGACGTGATATGTATATACTTTTTTTTAACCCTACTAGTTTAGGAGAACTGATGAGAGCTGTGACCTTCATAAAATCCTCAGCATCCTCAACAATAACTCATGAGCTGAGCCCAGCTTTGGGTTCTGACGTGGCTCTCAGTGGGGAGGTGGATAAGGAGAGTCGGTGAGCTCATATCAGATTAACATGACCTGAAAAGTATGTGTCATTGTCATGTAGCATCTACAACTACACCCATGATGCTGCAGCTGCTGTTTCAAATGGCAATTTAAGGAGGGGGGAGGATTAACCTTAAGGTGGAAGGGAATGCTTCTGTGATTCCTCTACACATGACAGGTAAATTCAGTGACTATATACAGACGCTGATTCGTTGACATGTATCTGGCATGGAAAATAAACCAGATGAGGGTGAAAATAGTCCATGCGATCATCACATTGCAGCTGTGTTTGTGTTAAACAGCTGTCTGCATGTTTATGTCGATTTGATTGCGTTGAGCTATATCAACCAAACAAAACCAAAGGTACAGATAACATTTAAGCAGAGACAAAATAACAGGATATTCATGCAATAAAATAAATAGTTTGAGACTGGTGGTATTCGCTGCTGTAACAGCAGAGAGGGTGATTCACAGGACTACAGTCGCACCAAAATTAGCTGAATCTAGCCAATGCTTAACCGGACACACCGGTCAGTGGGCCCTAAACTAGCAGTCTGACGCCATTCCTTGGGTAGCAATGCGGTAATCGGGCCGCCGGGGCTGAGCTGGAAGCCCTGACAGTCCGAAGAGGGACGAGGAGAGGAGGCGGTAGCTGCAGCAGTTAAACCTACCTTCTCCTTTCGCCGCTCCCAGGAAGCTCCCATGCATCCAAAACGTGGGTCAAACTCTCTCCCCACCTTTTTAGGAATAATTTCTGAGAATTTTGTTTAAAAAATGACCACAGTCACGACCAGTAAGAGGCAGAAAGAGCTCTGGTTCCGAGCGAAACTCTAAGCAGCGGCAGCAGAAGCTCAGAGGAGCCGAAACCAGCAGAGGCAGAGCGCCGAAGGAAGGTGACGTCATCCCGTACAGTTCACGTCCACACAAAAAACTTGGTTGATAAAGTTTGGTTAGCATTAGCATTATGTAGTGACATGTCAAAATTTCTGGTTTTTGATTAGCAAAATGCTAAAGTTAACGTGATGTAAGAAACTGTCTTGTAGTAGAATGAGGCTGTTTCTTTTAAAATTTTCTCCTTAGGTTTTGTATGTTTCCTTTGGTTGTAATAATACTGACTGTTTATTAATTAATTTATATCTGTTGCCTTTAATATTTTATATATTTTATTTAATATTTAAGTTTATAATATATGTTGTCTTCTTTTTTATGTAAGAGTGATTCCTACTTGTAAATAATGTAAATGTAAATACATTTTTTTGTTCAATAAAAAAAAAAAAAAAGGTTAGGATTAGTGATCACTCTGTTTAGCATTATCCATCCATTTTCTTTACACGCTAAATCTCAAGTGGGGTTGCTGGTGCCTATCTCCAGCTGTCTATGGGTGAGACGCAGGGTCCACCCTGGACAGGTCGCCAGTCCGTCGCAGGGCAACACAGAGACATACAACCATACAACCACTCACACCTAAGGAAAATTTTGAGAAGCCAATTAACAGTCATGTTTTTGGACTGTGGGAGGAAGCCGGAGTACCCGGAGAGAACCCACACAGGCTCAGGGAGAACATGCAAACTCCATGCAGAAAGACCCTGAGCTGATAATGGAACCTAGAACCTTCTTGCTGCAAGGCAGCAGTGCTACCCACTGCGCCACTGAGCCTGTTTAGCATTATACACTGATTAAAAAAAACAAAACAAACAAAGGAAACACTTAAATAGCACATCCTACATCTAAATAAATGAATATTTTTATTGAATACTTTGTTCAGTACAAAGTTGAATGTGCTGACAAAAAAAAAAAAAAAAAATCACACAAAAATGATCAATGGAAATCAAATTCATTAACCAATGGAGGCCTGGATTTGGAGTCACACTAAGTTGACCAGATTTTTAGAATCTGGGGTCATTTCCGTCTCGTAGATAAAAATCAAAATTTTATTAGGAAACTGGGACAGTGATGCATTTATCTACTTTTACATTTATCAATGTATTAATATTTAAACAACGAAAACCAATTGTAAAGTCCAGGAATGTGTCTCTTAATATTGCTAGTATTTCATAAGATTAATAAAATTAGTGGCATCTGGTCATTCAGTCTTCTCTGTCTTCTTCACTCTCAATCGTCTTTTCTTTCTAGCTCTCTTCTGACTTCTGCCTGCTCCCTAACTTTTTTAAATTGTTTTTCTTCCTTCTCCACTCTTATACCATTTTCTTTCTATCAGTCTTCTTACTCTCCTCTTCTATCAATCTTTCAATACATTACAAACATTAGTACAACATGAACACTTACAATTTAAAAGTTACAATACGATTCTTGTTTCACACACCTGATGGAAGTCGGTCATTTTTAGATGAGAAATTGGGGTTATTCAGGAGTTGCAACAACATCTGCGACCCGTCGTACTATAGCCCCATCTACACTACTCTCCGTGCCATGCTTAGATCAGTTAACCATGCTGATCGCGGTTCCTTACGACCGTTTACACACACGCTAGCATGGTTTCTCGCCTCCTAGTGACAATCTACGGTACTACTGCTCTCTTGAGGTAAACAAGCAAATCAATAGGCAGTGCCAGTAATATTAAGGAAGTTTGATTATAATTCTGATATTTTGTTGTTTGCGAAAAGTCGGGCGAAGAAGCCAGCCTTTGGTGAATTTACCTGACAGAGTCGGCTTTTGCGAAGTGTATACGACAAACGATAGTCTAATCAGGGCTTACAGACGCAGGAAACGACGACAGACGTTGAGATTCATCACACTGCTAAGCAGAATTATCATTGGAAATCATGTGGCACGAGCATGGAGTTTGCATGTTCTCCCTGAGCACGCGTGGGTTCTCTCCGGGTACTCTGGCTTCCTCCCACAGTCCAAAAA
>NW_015150484.1:285654-309956 GCF_000732505.1 Cyprinodon variegatus | reverse complement strand
ATTTTCTAACTGGACAACAAATAAGAACGAAAACACAAGTGGGGGCTCCTGGTGGCTTCTTGAAGATGCATCACAGTTAAAAAAACAGCCAGCAGCGGCTCTGTTGGTGGATCAAAGTCGCTACAATCGTAGGGTAAATTTAAACTGCTTGGCAAAGACTCAAATTAACTATTTATCAATTGGTGACTATAAATTTTCCTGGGTATTTCAAAGTGTTCAATGTGGATATGAATTAAAAACTGAAAGCTTTTGAGGCTACGGTACTTTAAACCTGTAAGGCAGGGACACTGGTATTTCAGCCTTTTTCTAGGTATGCTAAACTTAGGCTGGTGGTTCTTGAGTTCTTTCTGAACATAACCTTCCATCAAAGAATAACAGGTTGGAGCAAATGGCTTAAACTTCGATACAGTTGGATTTTATAGTAAGAAAATAACCCGAAACACATATAAATAATTTAGTGAATACTCATAGCAAGCAAAGGTTCGGCTTTTAAAAAGTTCTGAGCCAGTATTATATGCTCAACATGTATGAGCTCGGTTAAAAAGCCAAGTTTGATGCAGGATATCGGTCCATTTCAATGGTAACTATTAATTGTCCATCAGATGGTGATCAGTACTAGAAGAAAATAAAAAAGCAAATACAACTGAGCAGTTTAAAAATAATACTTCATTTCTTTATTGATTTGTAGTGCTTTTTTAGCATGAAAAACAGACAATACAAAATACAAACATAAAGATATCAATCAAGTTATCTGTTTCTCCCCTATAAATATAACAAAAAAGCAAAAAGAACATCTGTTATGTACAGATTGTCATTTATGAAACCCATAAAAATTATATATAATTAGTCTTCCATTGAATACCACAGAGTATTCCCTATGCCAGTAAGAAGTATGTAAACCTTAAAAAGAACCTGGTTGCACACCTTCAGAACAGACTGTTTAAATTAAAATATAATAGTTTTATTAAGAAAATAAGATTATAGTTCACTGTTCTCCGAGGCCAGTAAAACCAAGAATTTCTAAAGAAATATCAAAATGACAATTTTACAATGAAGAGTATAATGACCCTACCGAACGTTCAACATAGGAGAACAATTAATGACTTTGTCACAATGTACATTCATTAGCCAAGTATGTGGTCCATATTGCACAATTGTAAACACTTCAGTGTACCATTTCAGTTTTTTACTGTTCTTCATGTAAAAAAAACTTTTTGGCTCTACTGATAAAAAGAGGTACAGAAGATATCTTTGGCTATGAGCATCTTCGAGAATGTTTCATGAGTTGTTCCAAAAAGCCACGGTCAGATTTCACATTTCAATTTTTCCGTGTGTGTTTATTTCATTGTACCGCTTAATCCCTTCTATACTCCGCAGCCTCTTCTTTAACTCACAGTATCATACACACACTCACATACACAAGCTCCCCGGTCCCCATACCTCAACCCGACCCTGCCACACACACACAATGTTTGATTGCACAGTCGCTCTGTAAGTCACCCAAAGCCACCTGTCTTGTCTGCTGGGCTTTGTAAACTGTAACTACTCCACAGTCACAGACTTGGCCAAGTTTCTGGGGCAGTCAACCTGCAAATAAAATGAGAGCAGAGGATACAGAGAATTAGAGGAGATCTTTCACCATGGCTGTACCACATACTGACAGAATCTGGACATTGGATCTGGAAAATATTGCATGTTTTCCTGACCTCAAGGGTAATACTAGTACATACTAGTGCAAACACAGCAGCAGTTTTTTTTCTGGTTTACCAGCTTTGCTAATCTAGAATCTGAGTTAGCTTATTCTTCACAAAAAATATCATGATCTGTCGGACTGGATGGAGGGCTTCGGGGAACAGAAATTTTAAAGCTTTTCCACAGATTCAGGTCTAAACTTTGACTAGGCTAATCTAAATCATTAGCATTCACTTCAATCAAAACAGTTCCGTCGTAGTTCTGTCAGTACATTATGATAATTGCCGTGCAGGAAAGACAATCTTAGCCCCAATTTGAACTCTTTTGGAGTGTAAGTAAAGCCTCCCTCCAGCATGATGCTGCCACCACTGTGTTTGAACTTGCGGGTGGTGTGTTCAGGGTGGGATTCTTGTGCATTAACATTTTGAATGTTGAACAAGAAATTTTATATTAGCCTAAATTAACTCAAACCACTTATTTTACTTGTTAGGTTTTAACCCAAATAGATGGACTAATACTAAACAAGTGCCTCTGAAAGGAATAGGTTTCCCTGCATTTTATTTATGGGTATCAAACTAAAGTGGGCTAATTACAAAATTATTGAAAATCTAACCATGTTTTTTCCCCTCTACTCCACAGTCTTTTGAGTTGTTTACATGATGAGTTGAATGAGGTAGTAGCAAAGCCAGTTTTTGATTTTTGTTTTGCTTACTTAATCCCGCTCCATTGACCTTATTGTCCATACATAAATCAAGAACGTTTACATCTGACTCCAAATGTCTCAATAAACATCTGATGTATGTCAAAGTTTTAGTGGATAAGAAAATATGTAACTTACGTCATATCCTCGAAGGACGGCCAAGTGGAAGGACAGCAGCTGTAGAGGGATGACACTGAGGATGCCCTGCAGACAATCCACTGTTTCTGGCAACTCAATGGTCTTATATGCATTTTTGATCACTTCTGAATCATCCTGAGAGCACAGAATAATGGGTCGGCCCTGTTGGAGAGAGAAACCAAGAGGTTGCACACCTTTCACATTGTGTATTATGGGCTAATTTCGATTAAAAGTGTACTTTTGTTTGTTTTTATGGCCTACCGATCTGGCTGTGACCTGCTGCAAAGCATTCTGACACTTAGTGTAGCAGCCGTCCCGCATGAGGATCATGATGACTGGCATGTCCTTGTCGATGAGCGCCAGAGGACCGTGTTTCAGCTCTCCAGCCAGGATGCCTTCTGAGTGCATGTAGGTGATCTCCTTGATTTTCTACAACACAATAAGGTGTATAGACTTACTGATATATCCCTATGATATTGCATAAATATGTGACTTTAAACTAATTTACTTTATTATTTAATCTGTTGCATTTTTCTTGTAAGGTGCATCATAAGACAATAATATACATGCAATTAATACATATATTGTTCATGTTTTTTAGGGAGATTTTATTTTAAGAAGCTCAGTACTGTAAAATGTTTTAACTCACCAGCGCCCCCTCAAGGCAAGTGGCATAGTTGTATCCTCGCCCCATCACCAAAAGTGACCTCTGCTGATACAGCTCATCGGCGATGGCCTTGATCTTGTCGTCCAATGAGAGCACTTTTCTTATCAGCTCTGTGAGAGTATTTTAAAGTGACTTGTGGTCAGACAGATATCTCATGGATTTAAGATCCACTTTTACACAGCTGTTGTGTTACAATATCCCCCACTGTGGCTAAAAACACTCGTCTACAAATAAAGAACACTTTATTATTATTATTATTATTTGGTACTACTGACCTGGTAGGTCCTTCAGGGCGTTAATGATGGACAGTCGTCTCGCTTGTAGTGAGAGTCTGTCCTCACTCAACATCAGGCTGAACATGATGAGGGACACAAACTGACTGGTGTAGGCCTAGAAGGGCAGCACACAGTGAATCCCCGTCAGGATTAGTGCATATAAACAGCATCAAACCACAAATGGTTCAGTATTCAAAAGTGTTTTTTTTTATTTTAAACTATGTCATAAAAATAACTGCTTTCTATATAAACAAGAACAATACATATTATTAAAATATGAGAATTAAGCTTTTGTTTCTAAATATAAAATCTATCTTATGATGTAAGGACTTTTTCTTGGAGAAGTTGACTAAATAGATAATCTGCAGCCTTAGATAGAACTTTGCTTTTGCTCATTTTGTGCTTCAGTGTTATAATAATTTCCAAATTTTAAAGATTTTTTTCCCCCAGATATTAATTACATTTAAAATACAGTTCGTATTCAATGAGTTGAAAAATGAGAACTAGATGCACAAGATGGGATTTATCATAGATCTGTCTTAATCCATGCAAAGTGAAAATGACTTTGCATGGATTAAGACAGAGATTCACTCCTGCTGATATTTGGATAAATGTTTTTCGTTGCCATTGTCAAGGTCTTTGTTTTACTCTGGCGTGAGTGAGTCTAGTTTTTATAATGAAAAACAGTAAAGTTAATCTAAATCGAGTAATTTACTTATGTGCAGTGCAGGGGCCAGTCCTTGCATTTCATATTAAGTGCTGAGGTTGGGGTCAAGCCATAGTCTGCTTTATCTATTCCGACAGTTTTGATTTGTGTTTGGGATAATATAATTTAGGCAGGTTTTCAGCATCTTATTGTTGCTTGAGGTGAAGCAATAGTCTAGTTCCCACAGCATGATGCTGCCATCACTATGGCTGATTGTTGTCCTTTGTTCTTAGAATCAAAAGCAAATTATTAATTCTACCAAACATGGATCGTGTCAATTATCCAAACAGCTCAATCTTTGTCTAATCTGACCATGAAACTTTTCTCCAGGCGACATTAGGTCTTTTGTAATTTGGTAGCTGCAAACTTGCCATGGGCTTCAAGGCATCAAATAAACAGCTTTTTTCCTGGCCAGTAACGAGACAGTTATTGTTATTGTAAGATATCCACCATCTAGACTCCTGTTTATGACCATTTTAATTTTTATTGATGGTTTCTGAACATCTAAAAGAATTTTTATTTATTTTTATTTTTTTTCATTTTCAGGTAAAACATATTGTTTTAACTTGATAGCAGTGCTATAAAGGTAAAGTTATGCCAGGACGGTGCTTTTGGTTAGAAAAAGAATAACTTACAAAGGGACATTTAGGCAGATAATAATGGGGAAGTAAGCAAACATTTGGAGTCTATGTAAAATGTCTTACTGTGACAAAATCAACCATGTGTACCAGTTCTTATTTAGAAAAATCTTATCTTTTTTAAGAAAAATTGTTGAGTAAATAGTTAAAAGCCTGGAGCTAAATTTTGTGTGTAGACCTCTGATTGATACTGTTTTTGCTCGTATTTAATGTCACACTAATATAAACATCCAGTATCACCTCCTTTGTTCTGTATAAAACCTAAAAACAAGTTCATAAACGTGCAACTGTTTAAGCAATGATGAAATCAACACTGGTTATGCAGTGAAGTGTATACCTTGGTACTAGCCACTCCTATCTCCGGTCCAGCATTGATGTGGACCCCACAGTCAGTCTCTCTGCAAATGGAGCTCCCCACAGTGTTGGTGATGCCCACTGTTAGAGCCCCGCGTTCCTTGCAGTATCGCAGGGCCATCAGGGTGTCTGCTGTCTCCCCTAAAGGACCGGAGAGAGTGAAACCTTATGCTTATAATGTGTAATTATAGCACAATAAGGTCAAGCTTAATGGAGCTCTTGGCCTGAGGAGGTTGACAACTTTAACGTGAGAGGTGAGAAGTTGTTATTTAAAGATGTTTTTAGCCCCAGGAGCCTTAGAGATAGATAGAAAAAAAAAACATGTGCTCCGATGCTTCTGGATTTATGTTACCTGACTGGCTGATGAAGAAACAAACATCGTCCCTGAAGACTGGGGTACTGCGGTCTAGGAAGTCACTGGCCAGCTCCACCATGACAGGTAATTCAGTCAGCTCCTCCAGGATCTGTCTGGTCTGAGCAGAAGAAATAAGAAAAAAGTGTCACAACCTGTGCCTCTGGAAATTTCTAAATTCAAGAATTATTTATCATGAACTCTAAAATATATATATATTTTTTATTAAAGTGAAAGGGTTCTGCTTACAGCAACTGCAGCGTGGAAACTGGTGCCGCAGCCAATCATGATTAACCGTCTGCAGCGTTTGATCTCCTTCAGGTGGTCTTTCAGGCCTCCAAGAATCACTTAAAAAATAAATGATAAGAGTTTTATTTAATAAACCAGTCTACCTTTTTAGTTTAGTTTCTATATCTACAACAACGGAAACAAAATAAAAAGTCACTATATTGCAAACTGATATAAAATGGTAATTCTGCTAAGATAGCATACAATGATTAAAAAACGGAGATTTAAAGTAGGAAAACCTGCAATCACCTTTATTAGTGTCAAAACAAATCCGGCCCCTCATGGTGTTAACAACTGACTCTGGCTGCTCAAAGATCTCCTTCTGCATAAAGGCTTCAAAGTTTCCTGCAAAGAGGAAGAAGACATTTTGATAAAACATAAGAAAATATATACACTACTGCCAAAAGTAATGTGACACAATTCTAAATAACAATATCAGGCATCTAGACATGCAAATTGGTTCCTCTAGAATCGATGTAATAGAGTATATGTCAGTGTATAGGCAAAGATCTTAAAAATGTGACATCATTTATTTAGATGTGTATTCTGGATTGTTTAATTGCAAA
The DNA here is from genome assembly GCF_000732505.1 of Cyprinodon variegatus. Lineage (NCBI taxonomy): Eukaryota > Metazoa > Chordata > Actinopteri > Cyprinodontiformes > Cyprinodontidae > Cyprinodon > Cyprinodon variegatus. The sequence goes on along the minus strand of NW_015150484.1, from coordinate 303,580 downwards.
GCTTTCACCTATTCAGCCAGCAGAGGGCGGCAGAGCAAATATCTACTTTCTAGATGTGGCTCAATAGTGCAGGGAGCTACATAAATGAACTGATTTAATAATGTTTCCCTCCAGTGAAGCTGCTTTAAATTTCATTGAAATGAAAGCAGTTAACTATATAAAAAAACAGCCCTTGTACAGTTTTCCAACCTTTCATGATCTGCTGCATCTCCATCTGTAACGTCTGAATCGCTCTCACTGGATCGTCACCAGCTTGCCGATTTAACCTGTGAATTGAGAGTGCTCCTTCTTTGACGACTGCGATGTCATCGTCCTCCATGTACAACACCTTGTTGGTGTGCTCAATGATGGCGCTGTGAATGCAGAAAAAAAAACAGGCAGGGTGCAAATAAATACAAAGAGCACTAGAAGCTAAATAGATGTGGCTGATTAAAGGTGAATAACAGGGCTTTAATTGAAAAAAGAATCACTTCCTTACCTGGCATCAGAGGCGAAATAGTACTCCACTGCCTTGCCTTCTCCATTGGAGTTGGACGAGTTGTGGCTGTTCTTCTCCTCAACCTCCTCCCTTAAGTGACCTAAAGTTTAAAGTCAACAAATTTCATTTAGAAATTGAAGAATATATATATATATATATATATATATATATATATATATATATATATATATATATATATATATATATATATGATTAAATGTCCAGTTTCAATGCAAATGACAAACATTATTATCGGATATCCAAACCACCTTTTCTACAATCCAACAGACAAGAAGGCTAGAAACTATCTCCTTCTTTTTATGCTTCTATTATTCAAAGACGATGCATTGTCTGGCTAATGTCCGATCATTTTAGTTTAAGTTACACCGACTGATACTGTAGAAACATGCAGTATGATGCTGAGTCAGATGCTTCATGCTATGAAAAGACTTTTGCCATATTTTCAACAAGGCAGAGATGTTCTAGTTCAGACTGAGCCCCTTGGAGTGGAAGATATTAAAACTAATTTTCTTTTCACTTTAAATGAGCGAGTGATTGCTCAACATCATTCCCACACTTTTTGCCCATCGTTTAGTGGCCAGGGCAGCTGTTCTGGCCTGGGCGGTCAGACCACCTCAATTTTCTCATGAAAAATAACACTAAGAGTCTCAAACAGGGCTGCCACAGGGGGACACTGGGCCATCCACAAAGTTTTACTGTAGTAAAACCTACATACCATTTTAAATAAAGTTATTAATTAAATATTATCACTGATACCATAAAAAGATGAGGGTCCAATATAAGTTCCAGGATGAGACATTGTGCTATAATTTTAATCCGACAAATTAAGTGTTTAATACTAAAAACTCAGTGAAGCCAAATTATCGGTACTTAATGGAGGACTTAATGTGCTGTAACATGTTTTATTAATTATTTATGATGGGAAAACTGAAAAAAAGTAGGTTGCAGTATAACAGAACAGATTCATGAGAGAAGGAACATATTTCTAGAATTAATGTTATTAATATGTTTCTAAAGCTCTAATCGTTAATAAAGGTAAATAAATATAACACTCGGGTAAAATAAAGGAAAAAAATCCTGCTTCTTGGTTTCTCTGAGTTTAAAAACATCTTTTGTAAGTTCAAATGAAAAGAAAAAAAAAACAACGCCTTTTTTTCTCTATGCGTTTATTGTTCACATCTTACTTGTTCTTTTCCTTCTCTACATTCCTTACCCATGAATGCCACCTTGTGGCATGGGGTGAATATTTGCACGCCTATTACAGCTTTGTCTGCTTAAGGCGGTTTCATCTTCATGCTTTTTATGTGCTCATACCTCATTTAGGGATTTAGCCTTAAGCACAACCTACATCTAGAACTGAACACACCGAGGGCGAGGCCACTAAGTGAAAACTCGCTCTGGACAAATATGCAAATTCTTTACAAGATGCTGGAGGCAAATTTTTTTTTAAATTCATTGGCTATGATGCATCATAGTAAAATGTTGCTTTAATATCTGGTTCCCGATCAGGGAGACTTAGACATCAAAGGGGAGACGTAAAGGAGGGTTCCTTTACAAAAGCTTGCCCGGGGCCCCAATACGGCAAGGCTCGCCTCTGAACGATGAACTGAACCACTTCAGCGTACTAGATTCCATATAATCAGAGATCTTTTTAGTAAAAGGCTGCCTCCGTCTCATCTTTCTATTTTTAGTCATCATCTCCACCCAAAGAAACACAACCTGTCCTCCCCATAAGTAGATTATAACTATTTTATTTAATGAATTATTTTTAAGTACACTTACAAAACAGTTAACCAGAATTATATAATTTGCTTATAACGATAATGGTGCTGCTTTTGACTTTGCACCTGTGTTATATGGACCATTAATAAATTCATATACTGCTGATAAGATAGTGAAGAATTTTATTTTTTAGTAAAAGAGAAGTTAAACAAACAATGGGGCAGGCAGACTGTTGTAAACATTTTCCACATATGCAGACCATTAAACGGGTTCAGAATAGGCAGGGGCCAATTAAAATGATCGAGTAAAGTTTCAACGTTATAGTCTCAAAACCAAGTTAAATCTTCCATCATTCCCATCCTATCATCACTACAAGTTTAAAATCGTTTTAACTTCTAATTTTTAGGTTAAATGATTCGGGAAACTTTGAATTAACTTGAGTTTTCTGTGGCTGAGAGGAGCAGACAGAATTGTCCCTCCCCTGGCTGAAATAAAGATCCCACTTTGCCTATGCCTACAAGACAAATGAGGCTGTCTTTACATCTCTAATCACAATTTAAAAAAACATTATCGTGAATCAGCTTTTAGACTACAGCTAGAAATCTACAATCATCATGTGTTTTTCTTTGTTGATTGCTTGTTTTTTGAGCAGACATGACAACAAATTAACCAGCTATCATAAACTAGGTGTACTTCTGCTCCTGAATAAGTGGACTAAAAAATGTATAATATTCTGAACAATGAGCAAATTTACTTAAATATACAGTTATATATTTTTCCTTAGCGTTATCAATCAAACTAACCAAAACCTTATAGTAGATATTAGACCTAATATTTGTGTAAATCTCATATAGATTAATATGTTTATTTACCAATCAATTAAATTTGGACACTTTTCAGTTTAGAAAAAAACAGATAATTAAGTTAAGGTGGTATTTTTATTCTGGGTTATTACAGAATTCCTTAATTGGATCTAAAGGAAATATGCTTTCTTTAAGCTGAACTTGATTATTAAAGATGGAACAGACTACACAGACATGTTTAACAGTTAAGAGAGAAAATCTTTCTAGAAAGATTCTGTGATACAATGCCATTGTGCAATAATTACCAGTGAACAAAAACATCCCATGATACATCAACACAAGGCCTTTTGGCAGACTGTGTGAGTTTGTTATGTTTGGCTGCAACGGAAAAACCCAGAAAAATAGGAAAACAGTCCAGAGATAGCTGCTTAAGTTCTTGTGTATGAGATCAAGTTAAGTTATTCGATTTCATTAATGTGTTTAATAAATTTTTGTTGAAACAAATTAAAATCTAATACTGAATGCCAGTTTCTCAGGCAAGCTCTGAAGCATGGAGGCTGACAGTATCATGACCACAACAAGGAAGGTAAGTGAACTGCTGCTGCAGAGATGTCTGTGCGGTTGTGCAGCCTGAGTTCTGGCAATGACTTAAAACTCTACATCCCTGCTCAGGCCACAGACGCCTTAAAAGCAATCAAATACGCATCCGATTTAGTACCATTAAATATGACATTAGCAGAATAACCTAACAATTATTGCACTACAGTCAGTCCTTTGTAATATAAATATTGCTCAAACTGATGTAATGTTGATTACACAGTCTAAAAGAGAGCAAATAACTATGAAGCCTGTGTGCAATATCTATTAATGTTACAATATTAACTTAACAAGGTTGCGTACATTAACAAAGTATTTGTATTGTTTTCACATAACAAAATTTATATTATTTTAGGACTCACAGAAATGGGAAAACACAATTTCAACAGAATACAGAATTTTATTTTATTCATCTCATATCTATAACTTGTATTTTTTTCCTCCTAACATGTGTACTTTATTTTTTTTCTGTCAGCAACTTTGCTGTTTAGATATTGTGAGCTTTTTACTGACGGACAAAAAAATAGCAATTCTATTATCTTCTATTCTATTGTTAAGTTTATCGTAGTTTACATTAAGTACATTAAGATTTTACTGTTTTGACCCGCTTTGATGATTGAATGTATTAAAAAGGATTAGTAAGTCATTAAATATAAATAAATGAATGAAAAATGTTGAAATTCAGTTTTACAATAATGGTATAATTTCCTATTTTAATTTTGATCTATTTAAAATCAATATTTTGTCTTTTCTTTGAGTGAAAGAGAATATTTACAAATGAAACTGATTTAAAATTCAGAAATTTCCGATTAAATTGCAGTAATCTGAGTCAGAATTGCACCTTTGTTGATTTGTTGCCATATGTTATATTTATAACTGTTAAATCAGGTGATGACTTTAAGCTCCAGCTCTTTCATGGAACTGAGGATGCAACGGAGGAGGACGGCAGTGGCAAAAAAACAGGAACAGAGCTCACCACTGTTGTACTGCACAGCGATGTGCTCGGCTGGCGGCTCGTGTTCGCTTCGCACTCCAATGAGCAGCGGACTTCCTCTCCTGCCGAGAGAAGGAGAAAGCAGGCAGAGCGGAAGAGAGGGAGTCAAAAAGATGTGCTTTACGAAGAATGGTTTGGCTTTTTAGACATAAAACAATGAAAACTATAATAAGACACTCTGTTATAGAATCATACTGATCAGGTTTACTTTTTCATTAAATAATTTGTACCAAAAAGAAATGCAGTTATGAACTTGACAGATATAATTTCTCCCATTTTATCATATCAACTAATCCAAAGAATTGTCTGAAACATTTCAGAAGTAAAAGCTTCCTGGAGTTTTTAACATGCGTATCTTCCAGGAAATCTCCTGCTGGCACATTAGATCCTGCTTCAGATACCAATGTAAATAATGGTGAGTTTTAGAGTAAATAACCATCTATTATAAACCTCAGTTCACTTTAAAAGTTCATAAAACATTATTTGATTCTCTTTTGGACTCAAGACATCACTTCTAGCATCAGGTACCAACACAGTTTATCTACATTTACTGTAGCCTTAAAACAGTCTGACTGTGAAACAGTGATTTACATGCCAGTTTAACATCTGCAGCCTCTCCTTCCTCTTTGTCTTTCTTTCATACAGATCAGCCTATGCTGTGTACAGTTCTCCCCTTGGGCCACATTGACACACAAACTTTGATCTTTCCAAAGGGTGTGGGGTTTGACAAGAGAGGCTTTTAAACAGAAACATGCGGTTAGGAGACAAATTGTTTGCAGGTTGAAGATTACAAACTGCACATACATCATGTTCTCAACAGCCTCTGCACGTTTTATTGTATTCATTTCAAATGTCAGCTGGAAAGAATAAAAAAGTGAATCTAGACGTAATTTAAATAGATGACAAAGACAGTGATGGTTGGTCAGAGAGAGGAAGGCGGTGGCTGATTCTTTATAACACATCATTCCTTCCCTTCTCTCCTTCTGCAGGCTAAACGAACTTATTTCAGAAAGATTTTGGTTTATCCAGCAGGTGAGCCAGCAAGCTCAGCTGTTTGCATAAACCACAGCTTCGACCCAACCTACCTCCATTTATCTTCTTGCAAGTCTTTCCGTGTAGCTCTTTCTTTTGCCCTGATCATTGACCCAGGAAATACATTGCGCAAAATAAAATTGAAGAATTAATTAATATAGTCTTGTTTTTTTACTCTAGCACGAGTCTTTGCCAAAGCTGAAGGAGGAAACGCTGTAGTCTTTCTGTTAATGAGTCAGAAAGGGGGGCGTTGGCCCCACAGCCTCCACAGGGAGGAGGCCCACGAGGGAGGCAGGCAGTCTGAATCAAACCTTTGGTCTTAAAATGCAGAATGCACTAACTCACACCATAGCACGGGAATTTACTCACATGACCACAGCTGCCCATTACTGGAAGGAAAAGAGCCTTCCACAGTCATGCTATAATTAATAGATTTGTCTGCTAATCAGTCTGGAGATTGCTTCATCGTGTTAATAACAGTTATGACTTATCTGATCTGATCCTGTGTAATGGGGCAGATAGCTGATATTTGAAGCATAATGGAAATGAGATTTTGGACACGTCACTGAATGCTGACTAACCTGGTGGACACAGCCTCTCCAGGGTAATGACGGCTTTTGAACACCAGAGCGAAGGCACCCTCCTAAAAAACACATAGAGACAAAGGTTGTTATAACTTCCTGAAAAATCATAAAATGACTGTGTGACTGTGTATTATGAAAAGGTAATTACAGGTGCCACTCTTTGAAATATATAAGAAAAAAAAAAACATTGTTGTTGTTTTTTAAAAATATATACAGTTCCTATGTGGGGATCCTCAAGGTTCTGTCTTAGGGCCATGTTTATTTAATATCTAAACCTTTTCTCTCACTTAAGAGTACAAATTGCTGCATTTTATTTCCATATTCATGCTGATGATTAAAACTTTCTATAAGGAGGAAAATCTCTAAAATCTCAGATGTTTAAAAACTTTTTTTTTTCAAACTTTGACTAAAAACAATCATCTTGTTGTGCACGTTTTAAAAAAGAAAAAAGAAATTTGTCAAATCTTCAATCGTAACTCAACTATTTATTTTTTGCAGCATCCTAATGTTATTTTTTTAAATAAAGGTTATATTGATTAGTTTTCTTTGGTGGTTAAATGATGTAGTGGGTTAGGGAGGCCTGGGAATATTTGGGTTATGAAGGGAGAGACTAAAAGGAATAGGAGCTGTATTGTATAACATCGGCTATGTTTCGAAAGTGCTGGCCGCACAGCTGCTTGTGGCGCTTACTGGAAACAGAGCTGGCTGAGTGTGAGAGTGTGGTGGGGAGAAGAGGGGGTGTGAGTGCGTATAGCAGAGAGTCAGAAAGTAAAAGAAGGGAGTCACTAGTCTAGGAGCTGGACTATCTGGTTTCCATTACTCCAAGTCAAAAAATGCACGTTTTACTTGAGCTTCCTCTGCAGCGTGAAAAAAGGCTTTTAAACATTACTCAACCGATGGAAAAAAAAAAGTCTGCTTCATCTCACCCAAAAAACATCTGATTGTGTGAGTAATGATGTCACGTGTGACGCTGTTGGGACCGCTTCCATGGAGACAGTTTTACACAATAATGTTTCATTTGAAAAGGAACCTTATTGCTGTTTCATGCAGTTTTAAAAGAATACATGCTTTTTTTAATGCTCTATAAATGTGTGGGTCAAGGACGAGGTTAATCACACAGCAACTAGCTGTCCTTAAAAGTTTCCATCACTTCAGTAGAAGAGGGCAGCTACAGTAAGGGTTCCTGCTTCCACAGCTAATAAAGCAGAATGTCTCCTACTGTGTATGCTGGTGTGGAGGGAGTTTGTGTCTTGCTGTGTGAGCAGCTCACCAGTTGTTGGATGACTCTCTCCACCAGCTTGGAGAAGGTGATGCTGTCGTTCTCTCGATTGTCATAAAGGTATTTGATTAGTTTGGGGATCACCTCTGTGTCTGTTTCTGACTCAAACTCGTATCCTTTGTTGATCTGAGGACAAGGGGAAAAAAAAGGTTTATACATAAAACAGGCAAACAGAACCTGAAAATCAGGTTGCTTTTTCCTAGCAAACTTTTTTTTTTCCAATTAGTCAAGAGCCAATAATTTTTTTTTTTTTTTTCTCAAAATAAGCTAGGGTTATATTTAATTTTAAAGGAAAATAACTAACCTTTATACATTTCTCCAAATTCACAAAAAGAAATGGAATTTGTGCTAATAAAAAGGTTTGTTTTATAAAATTAAACATTTTAATTTGAATATAAGTGGGCCTAAGTTTAACCTAGGAGTGTCTGACATATTTATCCCTTTAAACCTTTATCAACTCATGTGAATTTTATGATAAACCAACACAAAATAATGTAAGATTTGTAGGTTAAAAAACAGGATATATATGATATATATGTATCTATATCTATATATATATAGATATAGATACATATATATCATATAATATCCTGTATTTTAACCTACAAATCTTACATATCTTACATTCTTTAAAGAAAACAAAAAAAATGGCTTTTACATTTATACATATATATGTGTGTGTATAAACACAATGTGTTTTTCAGGAAATTTTATTGAAATTTGTTCAACGTTGTTTTAGTGGATATAGTATAAGAGATACAGTAGAGTAACACCTTGATACTATTGCTGAAGTATAAGTAGTATTATTTAATCTGACATGTATACTGTGGTAGCTGAACATCAGAATATGGGCTTTCTTTAAAAACTTTGTGTTTTTAACATGAGATAAGGTAAACCAGTTCAAGGGATTGGAATATTTTTGGAAAGCAATATAACCTACAAGCCACATGAAACAAGTTTAACTGCTCGTACTTCATAACTAATATCATCAGTTTAGCATGAAATGTTCTGATTATTATAGAAGGATGACAGCTGATCTGGTGTTATAGTTGTTCATCCAGAACTCGAGTGTGAGGAGAATACGACACGTAAGCAGGTTATTTCGTCTTCATATATTACTGAAACAGATCATTAGAAAAAGCTTTTCTTTGGCATAATAAAGCCTCCGGGAGAAATGCGACCTTTGTCATGGAGGGTGGGTCTAGTTATAGCTTAGTCCTGTTTCTGCAAAGAAATAATTAGGACAACTCACCAGGTACTTCTTCAGCTCTTTGTAGTTGGTTATGATGCCATTGTGGATGACGACAAACTCTAAAAAAAACAAGCCAGAGGCAAATAGTTTGAGGCTTTTAATTTTTTGTCGCTTGTGGAATGCAAGAAACAGAAACTAGTTTATAAAGAGAACGTGACACACCTTGTATGAAGTACAAGTTCTGTGTTTGGCAAAGCAAGTTTAACTGGCTTAGTTTTAAGAACAAGAATTTGGGTTAAATGCATGCAGTAAGCAGCTAATTAAAAGTGTGCTGCTAAAGTATTTCAACACCTGAAGAATGAAGAAGGATCACCTTCAAGGTTACAGTTTGTTCAAAGCTTTGAAATTGTTCATAGCTTTGTATTTTATTTCAGACTTTAAACCCCAAACATAAAGAGAATCTAAGGGGCATGCCTGACAAATCTTTAAAGAAAACAAACAAAATAAAAATGGCTCTTTACAAATTCATAATGTAAAACCAGACTTAAACCAGACTTAAGCGAGGCGTGCAACAAGTTAGTTTTGAAACAGATGGGTGTGAAGTTCAGCTCTTGTACTTCTGGGATTATTGGTCAGGTTAGGAAAGAAGTTATTACCATTGTTCTTGTCAGAGCGATGGGGATGGCTGTTGAGTGCACTTGGTTCTCCGTGCGTAGCCCAGCGCGTGTGGGCCAGGCCAAAGTGTGTGGACAGAGTCTCGTCCAGGTCAACCGTGTCTTTTTCTACACACAAAAAAAAAAAAAAATTGAAAAAATATGCAACATAAAAATCAGCATCTTAAGTTAAGAAATAAATTAAATCAAAATAAACCCAGGATGATGAGCTTAGGGGTCAGTTGTTTCCAATATGCAAAAACTTGTTCTCTCTCACCACAGTAATTATGTATTTGCAAGAAAAAAGCTCAAAAACACATGAACTCACGGTAGATCTCCTCATCCAGAGCCTTCACCTTGCCCTTCTTCTTGATTAGACAGATACTGTTGTTGTTGAGGTCCTGTGTTGTCTTGTTTGGGCCGTCCACAGCGACACCTGTGGACAAGAAAACCATCAAACGTTGAACTAAATTCCCTGGAATCAATTATACATACTTTTCAGGCACATTTACTCCTTTCTGGACAAATCTAACTTGTTTAGCGAACCACATTCCCAATACATGTCTTACTCACAGTGAGAAGAAAACATGTAAACAATGGGGTTGGGTTCAAGGTGGAGTGCGTTTGCGTCTATGCTAATGTAGCACATCCTGCTCAAATAGGATGGACAAACAAAAGGGATGGGTGGGTCATTTTGGAGCTTGTATAACATGCATGTTATTGAGGGCTCTTAGTTACACTTTTTAATTGATTCTACTATTATGTTGTTACCACAATTTATAATTATTGTGCTTTTTTATTTTAAACTAGGGAATATCTAACAAATCTTCAAAACAAAATGTTTACTGAGAGAAAGACTTGGAGTAAAAAAAAAGGTTTAACTCTGAAATCTAGATCTAGAGATTTGCCCATTCAGGCTGGGTGAATAAAAGCCATTACAATCGGTTCTGCCTGTTCAACCAGTTTTGTCACGGTTTATATTAACTGTAGCATCCGTTTTCCTGAAGCGCTTTTCAACTCATACCCTTATAAAGGGTTGGGTAACATAACCTGTCTACCAACACTCTCCTTTGGCAGAGTCAAATGTTTGGACATAAGTTCTTAGTTTCTGAAGCTGTCAGTTAGCCAAGATTTTACTGTCACTGAGCATGTTTCAAGAAATAGTTCCATAAAAAAAAAAAAGCAACTGCTTTAAAGTTATCATAATTGTAAAGTGACTTAACCTGCAAATGACCAGCGATAGAAATGCTACATATCTGCAAGCTTACTGGTTTTACGGAGCAAAGTGACTTGAGCTAAAGCTGCCTCCTGTGCAATGTAGTCTTCTAAGCTGATATCCATAATCAAAGTCAGAGCTCCCTGAATAGAAGAAGAGCTGTGACCATGAAAGTACTGACTCCAGGTAAGTAGCTACGTAAGTATTTACTATTTACTTTACTTTCTTAATAGAACAAAACCCTTTGCATTTGGAATCCCGCCTCTTTTTGTTCACCTCATTACTTTGGTTGTATTCTCTGTCAAATTTCCATGCAAAGCGGGAGGAAGCCCTGTGACGTGTATGAGCAGTGACGGTTCTAGAGCAAAAAAAAACTAGGGGGCCCATGGGGAGCACAGAAAAGCATGCAACAAAAAACATGGAAATGGTTTATTATTTTAAATACATTAAGAAACCCACAGAACCAAAGAGCTACTTCTGGCTCTGCACTGAATGAAGTTTCCACGTCTTTTAGTTCTATTCCAATTTCAATTAGTTCAAATAACTAATTTATGTATTTTTGGTTTGAAAATGTTACTTTTATGGATTATAATATGAATAAAAATAACTGAACATAAAAACAACAAGAACTTTAATGATTAGTTGCTAAAAACATATATTAAAAGATAAAATAAAAACAATTCTTTAGAACATTAGCTTAATGTACATTAATAGTTAATCAGAATTTGACTTATTTTAAAGGGAAATTACAAACTTGAATCAAATCAAAATTAGAACTTAAGTATAACTGATTAATGTAGCTATAACAAATTAAACTATTGTTACAGTTTTGTTCAAAATAACATTTAGAAGAAACTGTGATCCTATCTCAGTATGACTGAAGCTATCAGATTAATTTTTAAATAATTATTTAAACAGACTTGTAAAGAAAAAAATGAAATCCAAAAGGGAGCCATCAGTCACCATGTGTGTTTTAACACACGTCATTAGATTATTTTTATCTGGAGGAGCAAGTGACAGCAGATAGACAAAGATATAGAGAGACAAAACAGTGAAAGCTATGAGTGGTAAGTTATAATAACTATTACTGTACACATGACTATTAAATACGTTTTGCTGAGTTATTTCAATCAGGTTAATTTACAATTATTCTATATGCTTTATAGGGCACTGATTACCATCTTTATATTTTGCAGAAGTAGTTTGCTGCACCTTTGGTTTTAACTCAAAAAAGTGAATTTTACTCTCAGTTTGTGCCTAAAAAATACTAACTTCACACAGTAAGGACATTTAATGTCTGCCAAAATTGTTGATCATTGTTAGTTTAAACATCTAATATCAGGTAAAACAAGACTGTCAGCTTTTCACCACTGTGAAGATGTATCCTTTCTTTTTACTATGATACTATAGGTGGACATCTTCCTAAAACTGGACCATTACTGATAACTTTACAGAATACTTCATGCACTCCAGAATTTGACTAAATATTTTCATAAGTCATTTCTCCAAAGTTTTGCATACATGGTTTTCTATGTGAATGTGTCTGTGTGTGCATAAGGTCTGAGCGTCTCACCTGCTGAATCGTATCCTCTGTACTCCAGCCTCTGCAGACCCTTCACCAGCGTCTCAAATATCTCTTTTCGGGTGCGTGGCACTTGGTAGTTCAGGTAAGCAAAGATCCCTTTTAATCAGAGAGAGAACCAGGATTATAACTCAAATCTTACTTACAAAGTAGGCCTACAGTTCTTTTCTCCCCCCCCAATCATCTTCATCTTATAAATTATATTAATTATTGTTATTTTTAAACACTTTAAAAGAATGTAAATAATCCAGTATATTTTTTTCCTGCAGATTTGTGCCCTCTTTCATCTAAAACTGTGGCCACCTTTCAATCTCCACATTTATTTTTCTTAATGAATGAAAAGCCTCGTTTTCACTACAATCAGAGAGTATTTTCCTTAAAAATATAAGTGAATGGGGTTTGTGTACGTGTGAGCAGGATTGCTTTCAGCCAGGCTGGCGCACAGCTTTGACAGGATGCGTGTTGCGCGCAGTGCTGGAGCAGCCAGTAAAGCAGGGTGCGGTAAAACCTCTCATATATACCCGCTCTTTCCTTTTTTTCATAAATAAGGTGAGGCTGGCGAATAGTTAAAGATTTACTTTGGGTTGTATATCTGGGTTTTGTTGTAAAAGCAGACATGCCCATTTTTTTACGACACGTGGACTCTTGCCAATAAGTAGAAAAAAAGTTAATGTTGGTTCTTTAAGTCATCTCCAAACAGAATCAATCAGCTGCAGCTTCCTTGTCCTTACTTTCCCTGTCAAAGGGACACTGACACGTAGCAGCTGTGCGTAAAAAAACGCGTAAAGCTCGACGCGCAAAGATCGGATATATAGATATTTACCTAAACCATTTTAAAATAATTTGCTTTTCCTATAATCGGATCCACGAAGAAGCAACAACTTCTTAGTTATTTTTGACCATTTGTTGGTATCTTCATAAACGGCTCCTGCGCGCAAAGGGCTTCTTGAAAGTGAAAACCAGAAGAACAAATCGGTGCCATTTAGAGGCAATCTTACCGCACATGATTCAAGATGTTCTGCTCTCCGCTTGACTCGTTTCTAAAGGAGAATGGATTTTTGGTTTCCAGGAAGAAGTGATGCTTATGGTCTCCTTGCGGTGAAGTCTCGGATGAAGCGCTCAGTCTCTCCCCTTTTCCATTTAAATGCTGTTTCTCTCACAGAGCAGCTGGCCCGCCTCCTCCTCCTCCCTCTCCCTCCTCCCTCCCCATGGCCACTCTGCTCTCAGGTGATCCAGAACTCACCTGTATGGCATGAAGGACTTTTTCATATTTGGATTCTTTGTTGTCTCAAAATAAACGCAAGGCCATTGATCAAAACGAGGAATTTCATTTGATGCGGGTTTCGTTTTTACAGTAGAACTTGGCGATGGAAGGAGTAATTCCCAATCTAGATTTTTGGCTTATTCTATCATACTCGTTTCCTTGTTCCTGCTGCGTTATCGTTTATCAAAAAAGGGTAGAGTACCGAAAAATGGCAGGCCTATTCAAGTAAACCTAAAAATAAGGCTAATTAATTTTTTTCCAATCAGGTCAAAAAGTTTCCATCAAGTACTTAGGGAAGTGTAGCAATATAAAAAAACAATAATCAAGTACCCAGTAATTCCTACATTTTGTTGGATATTTATAAAATATTTTATCAACCAATGTTGTTGTTTAGAAATTAAAAGAAGACTCATACAAATAACTGTAAAATGATAATTTACTTTTCTATTTTTTTCTGCTTAAGGCTTATGAACCCAATATCTATAAGCATCATATGTGAGAAAAAAATAAATTAGTAGCTTTTAAGTTGTGTGCATTCATTTGAACTTCAGTTGTCACAAAACGCTCAGTAAATAGATTTTACTTTAAAAAAAAGGCTGATTTTAATATATTTTTTACTGTTGGTTCTTCAAATCAAGCTTTTTTTTCATTCAGTGAAATTACTTGTGATGAATTATAATTAATAATTGAACTTTATTGATCTCACATTGCAGAAATCCTCCTGGGGAGCAGTGGGGTGCCATCATGGGGCGCCCGGGAAGCAATCAGGGGTTAAGGGTCTTGCCCAGAGAGAGACAGAGTGGCAGTATGTGGGAGTGGGTTTTGAACTCACAACCCCAGGAATCCTAGCTCTATCCCCTAACAACTAGGCCACCATTCACCCTCCCCCCCAATAGAGCAGTCAAAGATTTTACTCAAGTTACTATAGTGATACTTCAGGATATTTCTCCAGTAACAGTACGCAGGAAAGTGTAGTAAAACACTTCTAAGAGTATGTCAAAACTTTACTTAATTAAAAGTACCCTGATAAATAAGTATTTATTACCTACATTTGGGACTTTACCTAATGCTTTAACAAAAAAATTTCTGTAGATGTTTGTTAATGCCAGTTCTTGATTGAGATATGCTTTGTGAGAACATAAGAGCCTTTTTAAAATTCATTCTCTATAGGCTTTAAGATGGAGAATCTGTAATCAGTTTGGATAATTCAGTCTGGATTTGACTTGTTTGAGTATTTTAATAAAGACCCCACAGTTATTCCCATCTCACTTCTAGATCTCAGCTCTGGTTGGGATTTTGATCTATTGGCAATGAAGTAAGTACAAATTAAGTTGCCAAATAGAATTATAGAGAAATACCAGTCACTGGCTAACTATCAGGCAATACCTGATATCTGTTATGTTTTACTTGATTCCTGAGCTGCTTGTCAGATTTATCTAGAAAACAGGTGTGTTAAGTTCTTAATTAGCTTCAATTTCTTATATGATTCACCCACTGTTGAATTCCTACTTCATTACAGCAGTATTTCCAGTTTTCTAACTCGTACATGCCTTTAACTGGTTCTCTGTAAAATGACAGATCATCTTACAATTTTACTTGCGTGGATATTTTTCATCATAGAAAGCTGAGGTGAGTAATGTACACTGATGTTATTAAGTTACTGCATATTTACATTGGATTCTTTATGTTTTTGCATGCAGGCTTTTGTCTCGTACTATTTTCCCAAGGCACCTTTTAAAAAAGGTAACCTGTTGACGCATTAAATGCTCCTTGTAATTGAATAAGCATAAAAGCAGCCATGTAACACCCATACTTTGTGCCAAGCCTACTTGGCAGGGAGAATGAATGACTGATTGAACTGATGTTTATTCATTTATTTCTATTATATATAAACTTAAACAAATAGCAACCAATAATAATAATAATGAAATTTGTTTTTATTTCCTAAACCAAATGCTACATTTATGGTGTTTTAAAAAAAAGTTGAACAGGTTTTGTTCCTTTTAGAGAACCTTTTACTATGTTTTTCTCTGATTACTACTTGTAATATTAACAGGCAATTTATGGAGGGCAATGTGCAGTGATAAAGTCTTACAGGTATGTAAGATTAATGCTGCGTGTTGTTTTATTTTTTGTTATTGGACTGCTTTGTGGAAATCACCAAGTTGGCTAAGGATTAAATAGAGTACATTTTACTGCACAGAGTTAAAAAAGGGACCGAAAACTATACCCTAAAAACATATTGGTCAATTCCAACCAAAAAATTGTTAGATTTAACCAATCTGGTTGGTAGTTATGTGTCCAACAAATCATTTGGTCTGACCAGGAGGTGACGCTTCTCTTTAGATCTTAATGTCCACAAATCATGACAGAAAAATATTTTAGTACAAAGATTGATGTTTAAAAAGGAATTGTAGGGAACCAGCCAATGGCCCATCAAGGAAAGTGGGAAATTTTGAATGGCTGCTACTGTAAATTTTATATTGGTAAAAGATCAAGCCAATACAATTTGGTCACTTCAACCACAATGGTTAATTAGTTTAATAGTAAAAAATTAAACACACTCACACCCCCAAAACTGGTGCTTGAACAACCGACCCTAGAGTTGGAGAGCAAACTCTTGCATCTAACATTAATAATATTAACAGGCAATTTTTGGAGGGCAATGTGCAGTGATAAATTCCTACAGGTATGTAAGATTAAAGCTGCATGTTGTTTTATGTTCTGCTTTTGGACTGCTTTGGGGAAATCACTAACTCGCCTAAGAATTAGAGTACATTTTAATTGCTGTAACCCGATTTAAGGCTCAACATAAGTAGTCGCTTGGGCTGGCAATGTTCACCATCCTAACTTTAACTAAATAGTTTAAATTCTACTTATTCATTTTCACCTTTGGTAATAAAGATCTTATTAGACATTTTTAATGTTTTTTCTGTAGCCTTTTGAAATTAAACAAATGATGTCAGGGAAAAAATCCTCAAGTGCGGCATGGTGCTTCAGTTATAGGAACTTAAAGGATTAAAATCCTTGTCAGGGTCTTTTGTATTTGGACTTTGCGTGCTCTTTACCTACATTCATGGCTCCCCTAGGCTACACTAAGTTTAAATTGAATATGCACACATTAAAAAATGCTGCTATCCCTCAATTAATGTTAGAAAAACCTGAAATGGTCACAAAAAATTTTAATCTGCCAAAGGTAATAAAAAAACAAAACAAAAGTTCTATGAAAATTAACAAATGGAAGTTTAGACATTACTTTCTAACTATGCTTTAAAATAATGATTGAAAAAAGATATAAACTAATGAAACAGGCCTGGACAAAAGTTATTGGTATCCTAACCTAAGCTCTATATATTTTATACATGTGTGATTTTAATAGCAGATAAACCTTTATTTAAGTTTAAAATCTTTATTTTGATGCATGGTTGAAAAGCAATATTGTACTTATTGTTTATTCATTTTATTGGATTTTCATTTGTTGTTACTTTTGTCAGATTTAAGTTATTTCTGTGACCATTTTAGGTTTTGTTTTTCATTAACAGAGGAGTACCAATGATTTATCTACATGCGTACTTGTTTATTAATCTAATATACATTGCTTGCACTCATTGTAATGACCCAAACGGTTTACTGCACAAAGTTAAATAGGCACAGAACCTACATCCTAAAAACTGATCTGTCAAGTCCAGATTTAACCGATCTGGTTGGTAGTTATGCGCCCCAAAAAATCATTGGGATTAAAGAAAAAATTTGATAGTGTTTTTTAATATATTTGACAATTTAATAACTTACCTGGATTTTTGCATTATATAACAGCTTTGTTATGTTTTATCCTAAGTTTCCCCTTGTAGTAATATGTATCTACCGTAATAGAAAAAAACTACTTTAAGCTGATACAAGAACTTTAGTTTTTAAACACATTGCAACAGAAAGAATGTCAGTCTAGTTAAAAGATAAAAGCTTTAACAAGGAGTAGTTACAGTAAATGACCCTTTCACTGGGATTGTTGGTTTACAGAAGCTCATATCATGCTGATTACAAAGGTGGCCTCTATCCTTCCTTTAAGAGAAGAATCGGCCTCCTTTTTTCTTCTGTTGCCAAGGAAGCATTCAGCTGAATGACTGACTTATACAGGTTTAAGTGCATTTTGATCAAATAGAAGATGAGGAAACAACTTTATATTGATTAATTGATTGCTCTGTTTATTGTTTTTTTAAGCAGAAATAAACAAAATTCAACTAAGATGCATATTTTCACTAACTCTGCTATCAGATGTTACTGCGAAATAAGGGTTCTGTGTTATTAGGAAATTTAGTTTGCATAGGTAATTAGAAACAAAAAAAAAAAAATCAGGACATCCTAAGAGCTGCGTAAAACTATTACAAATTCTTTCTGACACATCACGTCCATTTCCAGTTCATGTTGACGTTAAAGGAATGTGAACTGTCTGGCCAAGTTGCACGCCTTGTTCTTCACTTCTCTCTAAAATTAGGCTGTTTAAAATACATA
>NW_015150484.1:276132-285587 GCF_000732505.1 Cyprinodon variegatus | reverse complement strand
ATATACTATGAGGGGCATTCAATAAGGAATGACCCTGAACTACTTCCAGACGTATGATCTAGTAAAAATTTCGCATGTGCAATTATTTATATCTCAATAGATTACTTGACGAATAACAGCTCTGAACTAATAGTGGTTTCCGATTTACAGGTGTTTGAACAGTGAATTCTGAAACGCAGCCTGTTGAGTGTCGAGATATGATCTGATTTCTATGTTTGAAAGGAAGCTTTCCAATTGCTCATTTTCATTAGAAATGTTGCTTATTATTATTCTTGTCAGATTCGAGTTATTTCTGTGACAACTGTGGGTTCTTCTTTCATAACATGAGGGTTACCAGCATTTCTTTGCGCATCTGTATAAATATGAAAATTAAGTTTTTTTCAAATATTTTCTGAATTTTGAAGTAGGCAAAAAAATAGTCAACAAACAACAGAAAAGGTCATAATTTTTGGGATTTAAATTTGTTTAGGATCAAATCTGCATTAATTTTCTCTTATACTGTAGATCTTAGTTAAATTTTTTTCCTAATTGTATTTCTCATATGTATCAAATTCTACATCCTGCCAAAAGGGATTTTTTTTTGTATTTTTTGATCTTGTATCTCTCATTAATGTTGCCTTTGGTCATAGCTTGTCTGTTATTTTCTCTCTGTGTTCCCTTGTTGTCACTCTCTGTCCTTCTCAAAGTCTTTCCTCAGGCTCCAAACTCCCCACACAGCCTGAACCTGCTGCATATTTGACTCACCTGCTTTGCATACAGTAATCGGCCTCCCCAGCATCTACGCCTCAAAGTTCACTCATTCCTTTGTCAGATCCTTCTCTCTTAACCCTGTGTTTCTGTTTTTGTTATCATACATTGTAAATTATACTTCAATTGATGCTTATGAAAAATGGTTTGGTAAATCTAACATTATTGTGATAATGTCTGCTTCCTGTCTTTGATTCCTACTCATATCCTTATCCATATACTGTATGTTGGTGACATGTAAGGGCATGAATGTTTATAGGGAGGAATCCACAGTGTTTTCCTGTTCTGCACCAAATTTGTTAATTGAACTTCATTGATCTCACATTGGAGAAATTTACCTCTGGGGAGAGGGACGTCTGGGCCTGCCTACTGAAGCTGCTACCCCCGCGACCTGACCCTGGACAAATGGAAAAAGATGGATGGTTGGATGATCTATAACTCTGCATTTAACCCATCCCCTTGGGGAGCAGTGGGCTGCCATTGTGGGTTGCCGGGGGAGCAATCAGGGCTTAAGGGTCTTGCTCAGAGACCCAGAGTGGCAGTCTGTGGGAGTGGAGCTCGAAGACGGAACCTCAAGATTCCAAGCTCTATGCCCTAACCACCATGCCGCCACTCCCCTAACTTTTTTGAACTTTATTCAGAGTAGAGCCGCTGTTCCTCTACTTTGAGAGGAGCCAGTTGAGGTGGCTCGGGCATCTGGTTAGGATGCCTCCTGGACGTCTCCCTGGTGAAGTGTTCCAGGCACGTCCCACCGGGGAGGAGGCCCAGGGGGAGACCCAGGACACGCTGGAGGGACTATTTTTCTTGGCTGGCCTGGGAACGCCTTGGGATTCCCCTGGAGGAGCTGGGGAGAGGGACATCTGGGCCTGCCTACTGAAGCTGCTACCCCCGACCCCGGACAAGTGGAAGAAGATGGATGGTTGGATGATCTATAACTCTGCATTTAACCCATCCCCTTGGGGAGCCTCTGGGTATCGAACAACCTTCTCAGAGCACAACTGCACTGTTCTAATCACTATGCTAATGCACTCCATAGGTATACATCCAATTAAATAAAAAGGTTGATGTATTTAATGCCCAACAGAAACCTCAAGGTCACAGATTACTGCTCTAGTAACCCCCTGCTGAAGACCAGGCAAGGTGTCCAGTTGTGACGTAGATTTGCGTGAGCAAGAACCAGAAGCAAGAGCCAAAAAAATTAATTGGTCTCCCGGCTTAGGGGGAATTATAATTATAATTTCTTTATCCAATAAGATCCACCTCAAAGATCAAAGATTCTTATACAACAAGGTGCCAACAACTCTACAGTAAAGTACATGATCACACTTAGTTTTAAATGATTTGGATATTTCTCCTTAGGTTGTAGGATCCCTCTGTTTATTTACAGCATTGTCTGTGCTTGAATTAACTTTCAATTACATTCTTTTCCAGAACACTCTGATGAAAAATAGGTTTCGCTTTGTTCTGCCAACTCTGGTGAACTTCCTGGAAGAGGCCTTATTTTTCAACACAATTTCCTGAATAAACGAGGGGTAGTAAAATAGGAATAAAATAAACATCTTATCAGGAAGTTACAAGGACCTCCAACCATTCCATTTGACCTTTGCACCCGTTGACCTTTGCCCGCTGTGATTTCACTTCCTAGTTTATGATTGATTTCATGTCTACTCCAGGTAAAAAGGTGCACATCAAAACTGAAAGTCAGATAAATACGTCAGAGCACTAATGTGTAAATGATATCTATAGGCTACATGGAGATTAAACCAGGCTGTAAGATAATTTTAGGCGAGTCTTACATAAAAGCAGTAAAGGGTTTCACAACAACCAGTATTAAAGTTTTGGAATAAAATTTCATGACTTGAATAACAGATTAAGCTTCTGCACATTAATCTCTGACTGCATGGGGAAACATGCAGCTTGATAAGTGATTCTATTAAAACTGAACACTGTGGTCAAACTCACATGACTTGTTTTACATTATTTCTTAAAAGCATTGAAACCAACAGATGAGTCATCGTCTTTGCATTCATACAAATTTAATTAAGGAAATACAGCAACATATAATGTTTGTGTTTTTAATCATCCCTCACCTCGCAGCTCTCTGGGTGTGTTTGGAAACCAGTGCTCTCAGTCTAAGTGCACTGATCTGACATGGCGGTGGGGAGCTTAAAACCCTGTTGTAAGGGATTCTCCTCTTTCACATCTGCTTTACGTTAGAGCCTTGAGGCCACCACAACAATGTTTCATAGAAGGGGGCGGCAGGAGAAGCCCTGTGGATAACAGCGAACACCATCGGTACAGTTAGTAAAAAATATTCAGTGAAAAAGAGTAATATTCTCCCAAAAAGGAACATATTTATCTTTATCTAGTTTAACCCTTTTAAGCCAAGTGTATCATATTTGATACATGAGTTCTTGAGACTTCTTTATCATCAATGTGATGTTTATGTTGTTGAAACACTGACTTAAATATTCAGACACATTTAGTGTACAGAACATTTATAAAATATTATCCGGAATTGCCTTATGTATCACATTTGATGCAAAAAAAAAATCTAATTAATAATATCTAAGATCTAATTTAACTTATACATTTTGCAGAAAGTTCAATGACATTCTAATTTTGAGAAAATTGAATGTTCTTTCAATTATTTCATGGTTCAGGCTTTAAAGGGTTAATCATAACCCCCTTTCTATTTTCATGATATACAGAGATAAATGGTGCAATGCGATGCTTAATTTTTTATTTTAATTTTCACTGCTCAGTGATATAGGAGTTAAAGCTATAGTGGAGGATTTTCTTTTTCCGGGTGGATCATCAAAATAAGTGGTCCTCCTAATTGTCAATCATTCTGGTTATATGTTTATGTAATGCCGTCCTACGGGCTCACCATCATTTTCCCTTAGCGGTGGTGAATCTGACAGTGAAAAAAAATTGCAAACCTTTTGGAAAGTAAGCTGTATGAGCGATGCAAACGGCAACCTTTAATACAAGCGTGGATGAGGAGAAAGGGGCTATTACTGCCAATTTCTCTGTATTGCTGATCCTGGTTTAGATCTGGATCCAATGTGACATCTGATGGGATTGAAGATAGTGCCTTGCTATTTAAGTAGCAATCGAAATAGCTTGAAGCGAATATATCCATGCAGAGAGCAGATGATGGCCTGCTTCTTTGTATCCAGCTGTGGATCTAATTGACTAAGACCTATGCAGCAATATGAAGGCTCTCTCTTTTTATTGTATTAGCCATGTATTAGGTATTGAGACTCTGTCGATCACTAATACAGAGAACACTGATTAACCCAAAATACTAGAATTACCTGTCTGTATGTCTGTTATGGAGAGTGGAACCTCTTTTGCAATCCACTCAAAATCTAAACCAGCTACTAAAAATATTCAACAAGCTGATATAGAAGGTTAGTTCTGTT
Organism: Cyprinodon variegatus; assembly: GCF_000732505.1. Taxonomy (NCBI): domain Eukaryota; kingdom Metazoa; phylum Chordata; class Actinopteri; order Cyprinodontiformes; family Cyprinodontidae; genus Cyprinodon; species Cyprinodon variegatus. Next base: position 281,412 of record NW_015150484.1, on the reverse strand, counting down.
ATGGGGACTCCTCTGGAACCTCTGGAGATAGTTGGAGCTTCTTATAAAATGACGACACGATGGAGAAATCAGAGTATCTTTTTTATCAGACTGACAACAACCGTGTCTTTGGTCAAAGGCTTCTTCAGATCTGCTGTAAGACGACCACAGGAGATCTTTCTTGCCCAAAGCAATCAGCATCTACAACGCTTCATTAGGGGAACCTCTAAAGTATGAGCTACAACATTTAATTTCCATTAGGTCTTAGTTAAATATTTTATAACGGAATAAATTAATTGAAGAAATGAGGTACAGTTTTCTCAGAACTGACTACAGAAAACTTTTAACAGATACTAAGTCTAATGGAAATCCATTGCACCCCTCATTCACATGCAAATCTTTTTTTTTATCAGGGGTGAAGGATATACAAATGCAAACACATGTTTGGATTGTAAGAAATAATGATAATGCAATTATTAAAGATTAATTCAAAGGAAAAAACACAAATCCACAGTGACTAAACTTGGCCTATTTATAAACAAATAGAGCTGAACATTAAAAGTCTCCGCTGAACAACCGTTACACTGACAGGCTTTGCACAAGAAAACATTTTTTTAAACCTTCATGGGTCTATCTTGGTTTGCAATATTTTGAACAAGTTAATGTTGTGAGGAGCTGAAAGAGCCAAATACACATTTTAGAGCGTAATCTTGCTGTAAGTCTGACGGGGGGTTGGTGATGAGCTGACAAAGTCAACTTTTCCAGGTTTTATGATCAATATTCATCTTTTTATTGTTTTACTTTTGTTTTCAGAGCTTTTAGATACTAGTGTATTGTGCACTATATATTATATTCATCATTATTATAATTGTCAGTATCTTTAAGCAATCATTGTAATTATTAGCTCAAACTCCATTATTTATAAATTAATATTTATGCTTTGTTTATCCTTAAATTTCCTATTAAAAAACAACCCCAACCTAATTCAGTTAATAGTGCTCAGATAACATTAACACCCCTACAAAACAACATCTTTGAATGCTTAACATGAAAAAAATAAATATGTATTATCTAACTTAATGCAAAATCAACATATTGATTGACTTTTCCTGCATTTTGATAGTGCAGGTCTTCCGTATAGAGTACAACTCACAACCTTGCAGTGATAACAGCTCCATCATACCTCCAGAGCTCATCGAATACTTCAAGATACTTACTTTAAGCAGGACAGTTTTCAGTCACATCTCTATCCTACTGATACACAAGCACGAACACACCAAACCTTTCCTTCCCTTCATCGTCTTCTCAGTTCATCCAAGGGCCACTTAATTGTGAATCACTACCAGATGTTGCTTTGGGGCTCTTGCAACACATGACACAAACTTGACGTCAAAAGAGACCCCCGTACAAGTATTTCTTTCCATTTTTTCATCACTTGGGTGAATAAGACGCAGACAAATCCTATCTTGGTTCATTTTTAGTGAGCAATATTAATGACCCTTGTTGCAATGATAAGAGAAGCTGGATATATAAACAGAAAGCAATAAACGAACAGCAGTATTAGTAGCAAAGTCTCCAATAGCGGGTATGACTATCTTATCGCATTCTTAAATGTCCCTGAATACCTATACTTCAATGTACTACTAATAAAGTTCTCTTGTTTTTTAAGTTATTTTTATTATACATTGTAAAATGTGAAATTAAATAAACTACTTTGTTATTGATGCATTCAATTATTCTGTGCAAGGCTTTCTTCATAAATGCAGACTGTTTCTATGAGGTGACCCCTTCTTATTAGCAAAAGTGTTCACACCCCGCTCAGTGTTGTATGCATACGCATTTAATCCTGTTTCTTTTATTAAATAAAATCCAGAGTAACTTTATCAAGAAATCCATTAATCAGTAATTACCAGTAATGTAATCTGACTATACTTTAAGTACGGGCGTTTTATGAAGAGCCTTCCTTAGAGCAATGGCAGTTCTATACCAAACTTATCAGGGGGTGTGGGGGGTCTGGGAGCAGTTTCTCCTCATGGGGCAAAAGCTTGAATTAAAAACAATGGCAATGGTTCATTGGTTGATATATTAAGTGAGAAGAAAACCCAAAAGGCCACTTAAGGCTCTGTAGATCCCAGATATAGTAACTGAAAACTGTGATCCTATCACAGTGCAACTGACAAAATAAATTTTACACTGGAAAAACAATCTAGAAATAAGTAAAAGTTTCTTAAATTAAGTGTATTTACCCTTACTTTGAGTAGGTATATGAGATAGTTTGTCAATGGAATGGAAATGTCTTCTCTTAAAATAAGATAATTAGATAATATGCACTTGAAATGACAAGACAATACAATTGTATTTTCTTATTTTAAGTGTAAATTGTCTCATTCCATTGGCAAAATGTCACCTTTACTTCCTTAATTCAAGAACAAATGCACTTATCTTGAGAAAAAAAACGACTTATCTAGATTTCGATTTTTTCCAGTGTATACCTTAATTCTTAAGTCCTTGTTGAAGGTAAAGAGGAAACAGATCCAAGGAACAGGATCAGCCATTGTTTCTATGCCATCAAAAGACATTTATATAGTACTGGGTCTTCAGTACAGGCTCCAGAAGCACTGGCCTCTGCATGCCCCTGTCTAGAACTGTTCATGCTTCAGACGTTTGAAAGGGTATCTAATCCTACCTTAAATTTATGTCTCCACAGCTCTCTACCTGATATCCTCTGTTAGGCTTCATAACATTACTTGGTAAGTAATGTTTTCCAGGTAAAAGGTATACTGAGATTTAGACCCCGCCCACAAAGAGCTGAGATTGGATGTATTTGTAAAGGTGTTTTATTCTTAAGGCATTGTGTTAACACCATAGAAGATCCATTTTGAAATCAGGTCTTTCAGCCTATTTCCAAAACGTTGGTTTTGTGTTTCCGTGAGAACACACAAACCTCGTCTTTTTCTTAAACATGAGGTCATAGGGCTGTCTCTCTCTCTGCAACCCAGATGCGAATCTTTGCTGTCATGTCGTTGTGTTTACCTCTTTTTGTCAAGTGTTTTGGTGTGTTTTCAGTTTGTGGCATGGACTTTACAGCGTCATCACTGTTGCTAAACGCGACTATGTTTTCTAAGTCATTTATAAAAAGCTACTATCTTCATCTACGTGTGGTCTAGGCCTAATTTAATGAAGGCAGACTCCAAGAAGTAGGCTACCTCTGAAATAATATTCTACTGTATTTCCTGTATGGGTGGCCAAGTAGATGGATTCAAATACACACCCAACTTTTTTCTGATTGATGTTTATAAATTGTACGTGTTTTATCCGTTTACTTCCTCTTCACAATTTTGCATGGGTCTGAGTTGGTCTTTGCAGGTAATGAAGGTAAAGTCCCTTTTAAACACATTGCAGATTGGGTTGTAATGTTTTGAGGGCATGAATACAATAAAAGTTATACACAAGGCACAGTATTGGATAAAAACTCACTCATGTCATGTTCCTAACTGACCTTTATCCCTATTTACACTTTAATAGCTTTTTCCCAGACGTTTTACAACTTCACACTCAGATCCGGATGCTTAGAGTCCACTGGTGCTGGATAAGGTGGTTTCCAGTAAGCCAGTACACAGACTGGTGACTGTAAGTTGTTTCATGGTCAGGGTGTCACCAAAGTCACTGTTTTGAGGTTGTTAAGGAAGGGTTTTCGCCAGACAGTATTTTTCATTAAAAAAAAAAATGGAGGTGAGTAAGTGAACTGTACCAGACTGTGGAGGCAGGGGTGATGTTTTGTTTAGAACCGAGGTTACTCTGGCTGGGTGGTGTTCTGTTTGTGTGGGATGGCAGTGTGTCCGCGTGGTGGTAGTGGTAAGGCGGGGTGGGGGTCTGTACTGTTATGTCTCATCTAGAGAGAAAGAGAAAAATTTGGATTACATCATGATTGCTTGGGAACTCCACCCATCTCTCTCTGTTTCCCCCATCTCCCGGAGTCCCCCACCCACTCTTTCTCTCAGCTTTGCGGCGCTGCTGTGTGTATGTTTTAGGGTTACTGTTACCGACTCAGTCATTGTGACCTCTCTGTGTATGTTCTGTCTTTTATGCCTCAAAACATTGTGGCTCCAGATTTACCTTCATACCTTCACCTCTGTTTGCAGTTTTACACAAACTCTTGCCATGACTGCATCATAATTCTGTCTTTTGCTGTTATATCCAGATGAATTCTTCTTGGCATCTCCTTATTTTTAAATTGAGTTACTCTAAATGAGTAAGATATTCACTCCAGTGTGTTTGTGGAAACAGAGAAAACAGAGACTGCAGGCACACCCTTAATTACAGCATGGATGAATTAATTTGCACCCCTGGTAATATGTCTGAAAACACCACTGATATAAGTAACGTACAGCAGTAACTTCATTTTGGATTTAAAAATCTCAAGGGAAACTTGCTTACTGAACAGTAAGAAAAAAATGACTTAGAAATATAATGTCTTTTGTTAAACAAAAAGATTAAACAGAAGAATATTCAGTGAAAAAAACAGGATAAACAAAAAAAGAGGGAAAATACTTCAGCCCAAAAGCCAATATGAAAAAGTGAGTTTCTAAAATGACTAGATTTTATCAAAAACATCAATGGCAAAATTACTGTTAACCATAAAAATCACTTTGAAATAAATATAATTCAAACCCCTTTTATTCCATATGACACAGTCCCAATTTGTACAAAACTGTAATTGATAACTAACGACTCTGAGTATAAATCTGAAGTGAATTAAACGTCTTAAGAGGTCAGTATTACGCAACTACAGTAAGAATGAGCAGAAGACCCCAAGTCTCCATTATAAACAAAAATTTTCTGTTTACAAGTAAAAAATTGCCTGAGGAAGGGTGGATAAAAAAATATCCCAGGTTGTAGAATTTGCGGAACTGGAAATGTGACCCTTGACTGGATTATGCTCCCAATTGTTAGAATTATTAGACAGCGTGGGATTAATTTCCACTGTTATGCTGATGATACTCAGCTATATCTGTCTATGAACCCAGATGAAGCTAACCCATTACAAAGATTACAGGCGTGTCTTGAAGACATAAAAACCTGGATGACTCTTAACTTCCTGCTCTTTGAAAAAGAAACTAATTAGTCAGTCACTTCATTTGGATGGGATTAAATTGATCTCAAATGAAAAAGTGAAAAAATCTTGGTGTTATTTTAGATTAGCACCTGTCATTTAAATCCCATATCAAAGAGGTTTCTAGAATTTCCTTCTTTCATCTGAGGAACATTGCAAAAATTAGAAAAATCCTGTCCAGGGGTGAT
>NW_015150484.1:245678-275939 GCF_000732505.1 Cyprinodon variegatus | reverse complement strand
CAGGCTCCTCTCCTGTGGGACCGACTACCAGTTTTAGTCTGTGAGGTAGACACCCTGTCTGCTTTTAAAGCAAAGCTTAAAACTTTCTTTTTGATACCGGTACTTTTTGATAAAGCTTATAGTTAGGGTGGCTTAGATTATCCTGAGCTATCTCTAAAGTTATGCTGCTATAGGCTTAGAATGCTGGAAGACATAGCAATGCCTTTTTCACCATTCTGCTTACTTCTATCTCTATTCTCCCACTCTGCAGCATTTGTTCACTCTCTAACATTATGTTCTCTCTGCTTTTTCTCATAGTAGCTTCATCTAGTCTGGCTGTGACACCATCCTGGAGAGAAATATCAGCTGTGCTGCCACCATCAACATCTTTGTTTATAGATGTTGGAGCTTACCCTATTTTTCAGTGTAGTCCTGTTCCCATCAATGTCTAACTGTATGTGCTCAGTTTCATACTCTGACATGGGGGCAGGCTTTGAGCTCGTCTGCCTGGCTGTGTGTTTCCGGGATGTGGTTGCCTGTGGAGCTGGTTGACAGTAACCTTTTTTTATATCTGCTTCTATTTGTATGTCTGTGTCTGTCTCCTTTAACCCCAGTTGGCCTCTGCAGATGGCCGCTCACACTGAGCCTGGTTCTGCTGGAGGTTTCCTGTTAAAAGGCAGTTTTCCTTTCCACTGTCGCAACAAGCATGCTTGGTGTAAGGGATTGCTTTTGAGGCAATGAGTCAATGCAATCAGTTGTTTTTTCTTAGATAGAAAACTTTGAATCTATTTGACTGTATGATCTTGTTGAATTGTCTCTGTGAAGTGCCTTAAGATGATGTGTTGTGAATTGGCGCTATATAAGTAAACTGAATTAAACTGGATTAGTACAGAATTGAGCTTTTCTTAATTTCCAAGTGCATTTGGAAACATATGAAATATTAATACACCAGGTGTTAAAGAGTCTGTCAGGCCTGTTTCTCTTTCAAGGGCTCCTGGGCTTACTTAGAAAGAACCTTGTTGTAAATTGTTTTATTAAATACTATATATATATATATATATATAAATAATGAAAACTACCCAAAAAATCAAAATGGGTCTAAACCAATAAAACACCAACACAAAATTACCTTTCCCCTATTTGCTCCCCCATTACAAATGGTATATTCTGAAGAACAGAGGGCCCAGGAATTTTGATAATTTCTAAAGGTTGTGACCAGAAAAGTGGTTAACATGAAATATTCTCCCGATATTCCCAGACCCAAGAAATGTAGACTTCAAAGGGACGTCCCACCAGTGATTTTAAGAAGTTATCTAACGTGTTTTACTACTGGACAAAAAATATAACAATAACCATTTCTTCCTTTTATTTCAAAAGTTCAAGTATGGGTCTATGATGCTTTAATAAACTAGATGTTTATTTTAGGCCTTTCCTTAACTGTTAACCAGAAGTACCAACAATTTTGTTCTTGTTGCCAAATAAGATGCTTATGTACACTTAAAGCCACTAACTTTAGTTTTTGTTTTGTTTTTTGTTATTTTTACGCAGCATAGATTCTGTTACTGTAAGCAGCTTTAATTGTCACTAAGTTTACAAGATCAAACCTGATTTAAAGTAATGCTTCCTGCTGGCTGGTTCCCCTGGATGTTTGCTTTGATGGAAAGAGATAAAAAAATTAAAAAAAAACATACCCAGCTCTCACACTGAAACTGTTGACAGTGTTATTCATACTATAAAATCAGTCTCCCTGACAGCAGGTGACGAAACTAATTAAAAAAGTATGACTAGTATATAGCACAATGCATGACCCAATTTTCCTTTGTAGAAAATTGTTGCAGTAAATCTCCCTTTATTAAACATACCGGTTTAACTCTTCTCTTTGTTTTAGAAGTTTGAGATCTGCAGAAATGAAAGTAAACATTTATAGAATTCTTTATTGCTCATCTGAACTCTAAGTGCCTGAATGTGAAATGTTAAATAGATGGCAATAAAACTTCTTAGCAAGGTGCAGCAAAAATCTAAAGAAAAGTCTTGCATATTTTGTTCCATTGTAACAGGAAAAAATAGATTAAAAGAGAAATTAGTCACTGGTTGTCGGTAACAGTCTGATCCTATCATCAGTTTCCTGATTTTTTTACTCATAGCTCACAGTTCTACCAGTAGAAAAATGTAATCAGGTAGAAACCCTGAACAGCACAGTGTCAATGAAGGATTGTTTGGACCTGAGCTAATCCTCACACATAGACAGTTTGGATGGAATAGATATATCCTACTGCAATTTCAGAAATATAACCTCCCACAGGAGTCGCTACGCATCTTCTAAGCTTAATTCAGTCCTTTGTTTGAATAGTTGTTTCTCTCATCCATGAAACAGGAAAGACTGTATCAAGCATTTAGGCCTGCAAGGAGGATCATCGGGGCTGATTTTCCCTTCATCCAGGACTTGTGAAGCTGGTGATGGTCATGAAAAGGGCATCTAGGAAACAAATGGGTTATACTTTTATCTTCAGGTCAGTGCTACAGATCTCTATCCGTAAAAATCGGTCAGAACAGACGTTTCCTTCCATCAGGCTGTATGTCTTAGAAGTGAGCGGGGAGACAAAATAAGCATAATTGTATGAGCAACAGCTGCCATTTCTTTTATTTTTTTTTTATAAAAACTGTGCATATTCATACATGAGGGTAACTTTACTTATTTACTCTAAGGTTTATATAAATGTTTTACATGTTTGCATTACAGGCGTATGAATCCAAAGTCCAATTCCTTGTTTATGGTTCCAGTCTGAGCCAATAAAGCTGAATCCAATGTAAAATGGTTTTCAGAGAAGTTTTAAATAAATTCCTTATTAAGGAAAAAGTAAAGTTGATGTTATTAGTATACTGTCAGTTTTATAGCATCTGTGGATTGAGACATCTTTAGACTTTACTGCTTCCTTATTCTAGCAGTCTGATAACATAACTGATACACTAATAATTTCAAATCAATAATTAGAAAAAAAATGTGATGATCTCTCTGGGAGATCATTTTGAAAATGTTGCGCCATCTTCTGGACAGAAATTGTAAGTGAATCTTTGTCAAAATTGCTTAGCTGCACAAAAGTATTTTTTTATTTTAATCGTTTTTATCAACATTTAGTTTGTTTTTGTCGGTTCTTTACAATCAAAAAGTTAAAACTGAGCTGCATAGTATACTGTACAACAATGTGAAAAGAAAAGTAATGGGTGTGGCCGGTTTCTAACCACGGGTGATTTATAAATACTTTATTACAACAGAGGGATACCACTTACAATATAATAATTTAAATGACACTAAAGCATTTCATTAAGTAAATAAAAAATGTAGATGAAATAAAACAAAATGTACATACTTGTTTAAAATCTTAAAAGGGTGTTTTTTATGCAGAAATGTTAAGAGTTTTGAGTGGGAATTTTGACTTGTTAGTCCAGCAGACAGTTGCTGACATTTGGTATTTTACAAAGTCTAAGTAAAGCTGTCAAACAGGGATTTGAGAGGCCATCGTGTGCAAAGCTTTAGGAAAAGGAATTCCCTTTCTAGCAGTGAGTATCTGTGCACAATGTGAAAAGGACCAATGCCTGCTTTAATGATGATAGTATCACTGTGCTTCATTAGCTATTAAAAAGACCTGAACCAAGAAAGGACCTAAGCAGTACAATCAGAAGGAAGATGGGAAAACATTAGAGGCAACTATGCAGGACAGACTGAAGTTTGTTACTACAGTAGGCTTCCTTACAACTCAGATTATCAAATAAGTTATTTAAACTGAATGCAATTATATGGCAAAAGTGAGAAACTAAGAAAACATTTTACATTTTTTAAGGCTTTTTATGTTTCAGTAATATTGAAGTGAAAGAAAGTCAGGTTTCCTCTTCCTTTCTTTTTATTAGTCTTTAAAGGAGGGGTTTGACAGTAGAATTTATTAATCATGAACTCAACACAAAATAGAGAATTTTAATGTTAAATAAAAAAATAAACAAAATACAAAAAAACCTTCTATGCCGTCTGCCACGCCCGCTGAACTGCAGACATGGTGGAAGGATAAAATTTGATTCTACACCAGAAAATACTAGAACATTTTAGTTTACCTCTCATTGAGGTAGTTCCAATCAGTTTTTAACAAGATGTTTATAGTTCAGGCTTATGGCATAAAACTTAACTTAGTTTTAATGACTGTTACACATTTTCCAACATTTCTTTTTACAAGTAAAAGCCTGAGTTGTGATATAAAGTGTTTATTGCATGGGCATGGTTTACATAAGAGGCCCTTAGATTAGGACAAACGAGGAACTAAAATCCTGAGTGCCAGATTTTTAATCTCAACAGGATCAACTGTGATAAAGGTTACTTAAATAAAAAAACATAAAAACAGGCTGAATGGACTTAACCAAAGCAGAACCTGTGCAAAGCGACACGTCAGCTGAACGACAGGCTGACTGCCTCCACCCCACATTGCAATGATGCACACAGAATAAGCCTCGAACCTGTCAAAGAAAGCATTTAGGAGAAAAGAAGAAATAAAGGCTACATCTTGCATATTAAAGGTTTTGTTAAATCAGGATTTGGTAATACTCAAATTTCAAGGAATATTAAACATAAGTGTAATAAACCTTTTTATGAGTTACAGACTTAAATTAGCTTTTAAAATTTTAAATTTACTGGGAATCATTATAGATGTAACATTCACTCTTATAAACACTGTTCTTGGTCTGTGAATGTGTGAAAGAACAAGCTTCAACTCTTTGTTATGAATGATTTATTGTAGACTCCAGAAGCTGCGCCTCCCTGTTCAATCTGGCACAATTCAACTTGTTTTCCAACTTGCCAAGTTCTTGAACACACAAAACAAAATGAAAATAGAAACGGAAAGGTACCACTTCAATGCTAAAGTCTTTTTAGCTTGTTTTTTTTTAGCATTGCAGTAGTTTGTGCCATAAATTCAAAATATCAACTAACTTAAATTAAGCTTGATGTAAAGAAAGAACATAAAGTAATATGGAAATTAAAATATAAAAACAATCAATTCACAACATTACATTTGAGAGTGAAATAACACTCTTTAACATGATAAAAAAAAGGGCCCACTCTTACGCCAAAAGCTAGCATGCTGCAAGTTTAGGCACATTGTTATCAGTCACACACTAGGCTGTACTCTGCATGCTGACACAGAGAAGCACAATAACAGTAAACCTATGAGCTTATTTAAAATTACGACAAAAAAACCCTAAAAATTACAATGCAGGCATCCCTGTATTTTCAACTGAAATTGGAGTTCAGCTTAGTATCAGAGGCTACGGTAAAGTGACTCTTTGCAAAGATCAGAAAAGATACACAACTTCCAATCTCAATTGCAAATAATTTGACCCGGTCAGTTCATTCCAATCCACCCACTAAGTATCACATCAATAAAAACAACTTAAAGGTCTCAAATTTCTTATTCAGTTCATCTTATATATATCTAAATGGACCAATGAGTTGGTAGTTTCAGGGGGAAGACTAATTCAGATGAAACAGATGAAGAAGTCTACTAGGAGATGTAACATTGCAGTAGTGTCTCCTGAGCTGATATGCCAATACTGTACGGTGGTCCTCCATCCTCTCAGCCTCAGGGAATTTGCAGGGAAGCAGAGGAGGCAGAAGAAGGGAAAGTAAATGGTGCAACCATGGGTGAGAGGGAAATGGGGAGTAGACGTCTGGTCTGGCTTCAGAAACCCGATGGTGTTAAAACATTCATGTCCCGAGGTTTGAGTTTGTGCGGCCGCGGAGAAATCCGCTTAGCCTCAGTCTCTGAGATTTCAATCTTAGGGGGCATGAAGTTGGCAGGGTCCTCCACTTTTAGGTTGATCTGCGTGCTGGTGCCATCCATTGTAGAGGACTTCTGCAGCCCGAAGTAGGACTGCAAGAAACCTGAAAAATTGTTTTAGATCGTCATTAATAAACAATCTTTCTGTTTACAAGGAAAAGACTTAAGGTGCGTTCAGACTGAGCACGGTGTCCGCGGCTGGGCGGTGGATTAACTTAGTATCCCCATGGAAAGTGTGGGGAAGTGACCAGCAGTGGATTGCATGCAGTGAGAGCGTGGAGTTCTTGATGCTCCGCTCTCACCTAATGCTACTAGATAGAGCTAAATTGTTGTCAAACAGCAGCACCACATGGAGCGAGCAGTGTAGTGATCACTGAAGTTAAAACGATCTGAACTACGATCTATAAAATCACGAAGTGGCAACATTTTAGGAGAAGCTTCTATCAGTTAAAATGTAAAAAAAGAGAAAGAAATTTAACCATGGTAGAAATAAGGAATGCTTTTGAGAGGTATATAGGTGGATTTAAAAAATGACATTTCAGCCCCAGGAGGAATGCACCTTGTCCCCCGTTGCCTCCAGCACAGACCCCGGTCTGTTGCTGCCTCTTCCCAGCATCGGTAGTCTCTACATGGGAGAACTAATAAGGATGTACCGCCGAATCTGACGGTCATCCAGACGCAGCTCTGGATGAATCAAAGTGGATTCTTTTTTTTCCAGTGCAATCCCCAAAGCGATTCAAAAATTGTTTACAGAGAACACATTTATAAAACTCTGAGCTTAATTGGGGGATAGTTGATCACTAGATATTTTAATATCTCAGAAACAACAGTAGCACACATGATCTTTTTTCATTTAATTTTTACAAATGACTGTTTTAACTGGACAAACCTGCACTAATAAAGCTCTAACCATTCATTCTATTTGCTGAGTTTTTTTTACATGAAGTGTTGGCTTAATGCAAATGAAGCTCAACCAATTTGATGCTGCTGTCCAAGGAATAAACGCTGGCATGCGGATCGGTGAACTCCCCGCATTGCTGGTGGAAATCCCCACGAACGGCGCATTCGGTTTGAATGCACCTTAAGAGTAGTTTTTAATTTATTTGTTTTTGCTGGAAACAATTTACAGATGCTTTTTCCTTTTTACAATATTTAAATGTCATAAATATCGATCTGCTTTTATCATTTTGGCTCTTCTTATTTCTATTTTGTAAATCTAAAACCGTTTTAACACAGAAAGAAACATTTTAATGCAGTAGATCATAAGTCAATAATTATATAACTGGTTGTCGAGGTGGGAATGAAAATGTTCCCATAGCTGGTTAAACTGAAGTTAAGTTTGAAAGTTTAGCTAACGTATATACCGCACCCTACCCCAGAGCCTGAGTGCTTGTTTACCATCACTATAAAAGACTGTATTTGTAGTCAAAATAAGTCTTAAGAGGGTTACATGAGACAGAGAATGTTCAGGTTACGGCCTTCCTCTAGTTATGTCATAACAGCCAACCATGTTTAGACACTATTCAAGCGCTGGCGCCACAGTTTGTCAACTTAGATCATCTAAACCAGAGGTCACGGATTAGCGGACCGTGGTCTGGATCTACAAATGAACTGGTGACAAAAAGGTGCAATGGCATGCTCAGAAATGACCCTGCACACTTTGAGTATGTTTGGCTCAACCTCTGCTGTGAAGCAGGATTCTGCACCATGAACATACTAAAAAATAAATATCGATCCAGACTTAAAATGATTTGTCGCCATTAAACCCAGGTTTAAAACCTTGCAGGTCAGCCTAAAGCCCACTTGTCTTATTAAGCCATAAAAAGAAAAAACCAAGCCAAAAAAAAGAAAAAACAAACTAACGGTCAGTTCAGGTGTTTTATAAAATATGTGAAATCAGAAAATTGTCTATATACCAAACTGAATGAGTGTTGTTCTCTACTTCAAAAAACACTTTCGATTTTAAAATGGAAAAATGTTCTATTATTTTATTTCTTTTTTTATTTAAAAAGTCAATGTATAATATGGATAAATAAAAACCTTATTTTATTTCAGTGTTAAATTCTATTTAAAGTAACGGATTATGATTAAAAATGTCTTTGAACCTTTACTAGTTGCTGATTTTCTTTATTCGGACCACGCTGATTTTTTTATTTGTTACCCTTGATATAAAATGTGCTATGATGGATATTGCTTGCTCCCCTCCTCTATTACAATGTAGGACAGTATATTTAAATCTCAGACCTGTGCTGGTTTCAGAGCCTGGATCCGTGGGGGACTTGTGTACCACAGACCGGGTTCCAAAGAAGTTCCACTTATCTAACCCTCCTCCTCCTCCCTCATTTCCTCCCATGTCTGTATTGGGGTCGGGTCTGAGCTCTGGAGCAGCAAGATAAGGGGCCGAACTTAGCTGGAACCAGTTCCTGAATATCCCAGAAAAAAGAAAGAAAAAGAAAAGTGAGATGTGATCCAACAACAAAACTCTACATTCAATAAAATGAATATCTATTTAGCTTTTAGAATAAATATTTCATGTACAAGTTTAAAAAAGCTCAAGGTTTCAGAGAAATCTCTCACCTGCGATTAACAGCTGGAGAAGAGACGGGAGTAACACTGGGGGTAACAGACGGGGTAACAGAGGGGGTGACAGAAGGGGTGCCACTTGGGGTCGCTTGTGTAGATGTTGAAAGCCTGTCCTCTTTGTAGTCCCCACTTGTCATTCTCAGCTTCTAATGGGAGAAATAAAAAAATTATATGATAAAAATAAATAAAACCATCCGCTGCTCTTCATATCAGCCTGCAAATGTGAAAGTTATAAATGTTTAACAGGTGTGGTGCAAGCCTGTCAACAAGGGAGATGGAGCTACAGAACTGAACCTATTTAAAAAGCAAACATCAGTGGGTACACAATGCAAGCGGGTGTTGGTGTTTAACTAGCAACTCATATCAAAACTAATAATTATGTGCGTCAGATCAACCGTTCTGGCGTCATGTGTGAGGGTGAAAAAAACAAAACAAATGACGAATATAGAGGAAAAACAATTGGCCACTTGGAATATTCCAGAATACATAGATTGAGTTCATTCAAGCTTGGCAAATATTAATAAATAACAAAAATAAGTCTTAATCCTACTTTTTCAGTGTCCTGTCATAACAACTGATGTATTTCTGTTGGTATGTTTTAATGCTGAAGGTTGAGATTTCTATCTGGCTGATAACCATTTGCAGATTTCCAAAAACTCAGAGCATCCAATTTCCACTTTTGCAAACTGTAAGATTTCAGGAGAAAAAAAACATTTCTAGCTATAATTTATCCAGACAGTTTTTTGAATTCTCAATGTTGGAAAACGAGGGTGAAAAAAAATCCCTTTTTATTCATAAAAAAGGGACAAATAATGATTTTTGATGTTTTAAATGAATAAAAACTGCTATATTTTTCCAGTATTTCACCTGCTGATGACCAAATAAACAAAGATCAAGGGAAAAATGTGTCAATCTCAAACTTTTCCAAAATTCATATGCAAGAAGAATGTCTAGTTTTATTCTATGGATAAGGGCTACCGTGAGCTCAATTAAAGGTTTTTTTTCCCCATAGTAAAAGATTATTTGTCCTAAGGATGCACAAATATAAAATTCAGGCTATTACCATTAATATTATTTTTGATATGGACAATAACTAATTTTTACAATATCCTATTTCCCTATGCTTTCGACAACTTGTGCAAAAAACAGCAATGACCCTCATTGCTCACCTTCTTTGCTTAAACATCATGCAATCCTGCACTTTGTCACTGTCACATGCCCAAACAAATGCTACATGGTCAGTCCTTCAGACACACATACAGAACTGAAGCATATAATTTGTCTCCATCAACCCAATTATACTCGTGGGACAGATGTGCAAAGAAAATATTCTGATATCAGCCTACTCCAACGTTTAAATATTATCCATCAACATGATCCTGCTACTAGGCACTTACCTCAAAAATCAGGATGTCAGTAAAAATGTAAATAATGGACCCACTAAAATTTAGCAACCATTGCTGTTTTATAAGCCCCAAGCTGTAAAGACTATTTTACAACAAAATAAAATAAATAAATAAAAAATGGAAAAGCTATTGGCAGTAATTTACGTTTAACTGGGTTCTGGTCCTGTTACCATTAAATTTTTATCTTTTACATATATTTTTTGGCATAATTATGCCCATTTGTCCTGATAACACTAAACTATCTAGAGACATGAACTGATTTACAAAGGTTAGGTATATAGGTAAGGATTTATTTTGTGGTAGGAAAAGGTTAAAAAAGAAGGAGAACAAATATAAGATGTGGATTCAATCACTGCTAATGGTTTGAAAGTTTATTCACAAAATATGTCAAGTATAGTTGTAGTTACATGCTACATACCTTAGCATTTTTGTTTTCTTTTTTTCTCATGAATAAGATTTTAATCTCATTTGGACAAATAAAGGTTGAATAAATAAAAAAATATAGAGACACTTAAATCCCCTTTATGTAACCAAGTAGAATAAAATCAACTTGACCTTAAGATAACATATTTTAGATTCTATTCCTATATCACAAATACATTACGTTTTTTATGGACAACATTTGGTTCCAACACAATGGAGCCTCAATAACGCCAGAGAACTTTATTCGAAGGGTAAATGTTCAAATCATCCTATTCTGAGACAAAATAACTTTATTTTTGACATTCTCAGTAAGCAAACAGTTAGAGCTGGTTTGAAGTTTGTTTAAAAGAATGTTATTCTGATTAAAAATCCTTCTGTAGGCCCACATTTGGCCTGTACTATAAGTGCTATGCGATCACATGAGCAATAAACGAGTAGCCCTTGTTTGAAAAATGATGGTTACTAAACGTAGAAATAAACATTTACCTTAAATAAAAAAATCTCGTTTCCTTAAGTGGGTGTTAACATATTTAATCAGAAAACGGCTTAATGAGAAAACGAGAGTCTGTCAGATCCTGTTGCATTAGCATTGCAACGTAGCTCACCAGTTTGCTATGCTAACGGCCTTCCTTGTGTAACGATGTAGAATTCTAGAAATAACCAAAAACAAAAACACGACCGACCTTTTTATGATAAGTTTTCTTTGACGCCTCAGCCGGACGGCTCTCTTCATTTTCTCCATAATTTCTTGTTTCGTTAGAGGATTATTTGTTAAAGACGCGACGCTGTCTGTTATTCACCGAAGTCGGCCTTGTTATTTAAGGGACGCTCTGATTGGTCCTCGCCTCATATGAAGGGTGTTGCCAAGCAACCCCACTGATAAAGCACAAAACCCGTTGCGTAATGTGTTTATCAAGTAGTTTAGACTGTTTTGCTCACTTTTACTGCATGAAAATACTATTTTTTATTATTCTATGTATATATTTTTTAAAATAACAAAATTATATCTGAAAAGGTTGAGCATCACTGCTGAAGAAGAACAGACAGATTTTGTTTTTGTGTTTAGCGATTACATAAAGAAACCACGTGGATCTGGAACAGGCCTTTTGACAGCTGGTTAGAGGGAAGCATAGAGTAGTTTAAATTAGCCTGTAAACAGAACAATTCTGTGTATTAAATAAATTACAGAATTTCCCTAGGGTGCTCTAATAATGTTAATTGGGATATCTACAATATTTAAAGATGTCCTAATTATCCCAAAATTAAAGTTTGAAGCTTGATAAAATTTATGAAAGTTTGATTTCACATTTTCGAAGCCAAAAGCTGAGTTTTCATCACTTTCTTGTGTTATATACTGATTAAAAGCATCTCTATATTTAATCTCTTATATAAGCTTACAAGTTCAGTTTATACTAACCATGCCTCACTATGCACAGGAGTGAGCGAAAGGTTTCATAGCCTATTAACCTTTTTAAATGTTTATTTTTCTAATTAAAAACAAAAATTAAATGTATTTAAAGCTACAGTGTGTAATGATTTCAGGGATTTACTGAAAGACATGAAATATATTATACATAAGTATGTTAATTATCATCCATGAACTGAAAATCTCAAACTTAATGTTTGTGTTGTCTTAGAAATTGCTATTTATTATTACATAGAAGCAAGGGCGTAGGTTTGATTTCAACTTTTGTAGGGACACTATTGGTCTTCAGTTTCATTGTACTGATGTCATTGGTCCTATGCAAAAATATGTATGTTTTTTTTATGCTAAATGTGAGCATCAGGGCACATTTTGTTTAAAGAGAACAGCAGAATTTCTTGCTACATTAATACAAATCTTATAAGCAGTATACACACTAGATGCTGTTTATCAATGTTTAAAGCATCACTCTGACGAATGTGGAATGAAAAGGTTTCCATTTAAACTAACCAGCGACTAAGACAGTAGGTAATTACGTCCCTATTTAACCAGATATAGTCTAAATATGTGTGTTATATGTGGATTTATCCTGTGTTTTCTTTTGAAGATATAAAATTGTGCAGAGGTAAACAGAGGTAAACCCCACTCTTATTTTTTATCTAATATGCTATCTCTGTATCAAGCAAAATAATACATTCAAGGGATGGCAAATACATGTATTTACATGTGCACAATATTAACTTCACTATACAAGTTGTACATATGGGCTGTAATTACTCTGTGTAGGCCATTTCATGTATTTTATCTAGGGGTGAAACAATTAATCATATTAATCGATTATTTAAATAATTGTCAACTAATTCAGTAATTTATTAATCGTTAACTAGAGTATAGGGCCACTAAAATGGATTTGGTGAAGCCACAATTAACCCATCTCCTTGGGGAGCAGTGGGCTGCCATTGTGGGGCGCCCAGGGAGCAATCAGGGGTTAAGGGTCTTGCTCAGGAACGTGGAGTGGCAGTCTGTGGGAGTGGGGCTCAAACTCAGATCCTCAGGATTCCAAGCTCTATGCCCAATGGCGTAACTATAGGTATGCAGAGTATGCAGTTGCTTAGGGGCCCCCGACCTCTTAGGGGCCCTGTCACTGACACCTGGTTGGCCCCCTACGCAATTGTGGACTAGGACGTCTCTTTGCAGATGTACTGGTGCGAAAAATGTGTCTATTACTATGTTAATAACTGTGTATAGTTCATTAGACGGTTGGTAAAAAATACACTCATATAATATGTTTCAAACCACAATAAAGATCTTAAAAGAAAGATGTATTTGAGTATTTTATTTTATACAATACGACTTGGAATTATGGGTAATCCTGAGCATAGATAAAAACCATAACCATTACGTATAATGTGTTAGCGATGATGGATACCAAAAAGAGGTACTTAAGCGGATTCCAGAAAAGAAAAAGCAAGGAAGAGCTACTGGGATAACAGAAAAAAATTCCCCAAATAAACACATTCTTTCAAAGAACCGAAGAGGGAGAGGTAGACGTTGCTGCAACAGTGAGTGAAGATTGTGACCAGGAGATGAATGGAGAGAGCAAGGATGAAGAGAAGATCTGTGAAACTCAAGGTGGTGTTGTACTTCGTATGGAACCCACCCAGATAATGTTGCTTAATTGTTGTGTCGTTACGCCATTGTCTATGCCCTAACCACATTTTGTACCATGACAGCCTCTGTATTGTTGGAGGTGGAGAAGCAGTGGGGGCCTTTTAATGTTGCTGCAGTTTGCAGTCTGACCATTAGGTGTCGTTGAAAATTATACACTGAAGGTTTAATTGGTATTCAAGATTAAAGAGCGACACACAATGGAACCTTATTGTTAAATGAAAGGGAAAGGTGAACCTCCTACCCATCAATTCCTGTCTTCAACAGGTTTTTCTGCCAGAATTTCTGATCTTTCTATCAACTATGGCCAGCTTTGGTGTCTGTGCTGAAGAGATGCTTTCCCAAAGCACAATGTTACCATTGCTATGTTTTATCATGAGGAGGTGGTGGATGGTGTAAACCAGCCACCTTTTTCAGTTGCCCAAGTCCAGCCCTCAAGAGCTACTGTCATGCAATCAGAATGCATCAGAAAGTTGCAGGATAGTAGCTCTCAAGGGTTGGACTTGGGTCCCCATGTTGGTGATTCATATATACATAAAAAATTCTGGTAGTAACATAAATGAATTGGCACAAAATCAAGAGTTATGTCTACATCAGCGCAATTCTTGTTTTAGGCCCAAACTTGTAGTAAAGTGAGAAATGTTAAGGCTTATTTTGGACAGTGCCAACATTCAGCCAAGCTTAAAACCATTGTCTAATTATTCCTGCTTTTTCAGATCATGCTGCTTTGGGAGAAATGCTACTATCTCAGCTTTGTTCAAACTTACTGGCACTTTTCCATCAGCTTTTCGGTGAAAATGGGTCTCCTCAGCAGTGAGGCCCTTGTGGGGGGAATAAACAGCCTCAGTCAGTCCTGCCTGGCTCTCAAACTTCTGCAAGTTTTCCTGGGACTGCCCTGAGTTTCAACGGAAATACAGAGAAAGACCAGACAATTAGATTTACGCTGCTGTTACATCACAGATACTCACAAGTTTTCTCAGGAATTATCAATGTAAAATATGCAATTTTCTTTAAAACCCAACATATACAAGAGAGTTCTCAAACACTGCGATCACAGATTTGACTCACTTGCCATAAGAGAGCTCATCAGTGTGGTGGCTTTGGCTTTCACAACAGGTCCTGGGGACCTGGGTGGTACTGATGCTTCACGTGGAGGTAATTTACTGCCATTCTCGCTTACCTGGTAACACAGGTTTGAAGTTTAAGGAAAAAATGTGCAACTTTTTCCATTTCAGAAACCAAAGCAAGCAAGGGTGCTCAAGGACACTCAGCCAGGTTGACATACTTTAAGCCCAAAGGACATTTTATAAGCAACTAAAAACTATGAGGGTTTAGAAAGTGTAAACAAACAAAGAGCACCTCAACTATGTTCCGGAACCTGTGCTGAGGGATGAGAGGATCTTTCCAGAAGATGTTGACTGTCATGTCTGCAGGTGGGTGGTTCATGGGGGTATCCATGTGCTCATCGTAGCAAATGTTGTGGCGAGCTATACCAGTGGGAGATGATAAAGCTGTGCAGAGGCCAGACATGCCGAACTCAAGTGCTAGGAAAACAAGAAAAGTAGCAGCATCAATAGAAACAGGTTCCAGTCTATATAAGAACTAATGTTGCTTCTAAATACCTGGAATGTCTCCTTGCCCAGAGGCCATTTTTTCACCAGAACAAGGGGTTTCACCACAAAAGAAAGACAGTGGACTCTATGCCCAGCGTGACAAACCTGCATCACACAACGTCAAACATTGTTGAAAGGTCATGGATCTGTCATAAAGATCTGTTTACTTAAAGCAATGGTTTCTTAACTGTTCTTGCTGTCTCCCCTTTGATTCCAAAGGCAGTTTTAGCAGAGAAAAGCCAGTAAATTACTTGTTGTAATAAAACAAGTTACTTATAAATCAAAAAACTACCACTTTTAAAGTATAATTTAATTCCTACATTTTATTTTAATGTGTAACAGAATTCAACATTGCCATCATTTTTGTTTTGTTTTGTCAAAATACCTCTGAAAATGGGTCACTTAATTATTTAATATTTTACCAGGCGCCACTGTGATTACATTGAGCCTCCCCTAGGTGGATTGCATCCCACTTTGGGAGCCATTGATTTAAACAGTTTGGAAGCAACCACTGGTGGTTTCACTATGACTGTGGTGTGGTATATATAAAAATAATCTCAGGTAGTAACATAAGTGTTACAAGATCATCTTTTATTTTTGCATTTATTAATTTATTTCAGGTCATTTGTGGGGGTTGGAATGACTCTCTTTCTAAAAACATATACAGCCATAATATCTGGACCTCAAAAAATAAAAATTACCACTTAGATTTTATAATATAAATCTTTGTTTATGGAGAAATTAAGCCCCTTTGTTAAAAGGAGCAAGTTCTTTGGTTTATTTCAGTAAAATCACTTTTTTTGTTTTTTTTGTTTTGTTTTTTAACCAGGGATACAACTTTTTCATTCCTGAAATGATACAGACTTTGCATCCTTTGTGTTGGATGTCAGAAAAGGCTGATCATTAATAATTCTCAAACAAAGAACAATTGTCGACAACAATAAGCGCAAGAACATCCAACCCATTCATCTTTAACCAAAGAGTCTTAAAACTTTAAAGAGAACAGGACATCCCATTGTTCAAACTATGTGACAGAGACATTATGTTTATAATGTTTTCATGATTTAATTAGTTATTTTAAAAGCTTGTCTTGCAGGTAATGCCATAGCCCATTCTCTAAGATGTCACTAACACATATTTGCATGTTGGTTGTTGATCTATTAACACTATAATAAGGTGGGAAATGAAAAGAGTGCTTAGGAAAGGTTTCATGCATGCACCTTCACTGACAGAAACACATTTGTCTTTTCAATGCAAACATAAGCAGAAAGTTGGAATAAAGACACATCATTGATGATAGTGAAGATAAGGAATTATCAAGCCTTACTTGAATGAAATCAGAGGAAAGTTTCTCTTGTCTGAGCTGCTTTAAATAGAACTGCAGAATCTGGTTACTGTACAGGAGTGTCATCAATATGAGTTTCAGTCAGAGGGAGTCTCTTCTCTCAGCTTCCCCTCAGCCTTCTGCAGAGCAAAAGAAGACAAGTTTCAATACAGATATTTTATTATTATCTATTTAGTACAGGCAAACACAACCTCATCTTGTAAAATTGAAAAATGTAACCATATAGGTTAGTTTTGGCTCATAGTTCAACTCAAGTCAGAAGAGTAAATATTTAAATCTGTAATTAATAATAAATACCTTATTCCAGTCTTTGATTCATGTGCAGAGGAGGGGCTGAGTCACAATTAAAAAAATATCATGACATGGGCTATGAAGGAGCTATTTGTCTAACATGTATTCTTGCCTACATATGGCAAAAATATACTTTAATCTACAGACTTCTTTAAGGTGATTCTGCTTTGTTATCAGAGGCTGCTTTTTTATTATTCTGCTGCTGCTCAGACAGCTGCTTTATTCCCATCACAACAGAAGGAATCCACTTGCAGTGACTTGCAAAAAAAAATAAAAACATACAGGCCACTGTAAAAGAAGGTTAGGTTGTGTTTAATTACAGTGCACCATTTTTTATCTCTACATGTAACAAATTCCTAAATGGGAAACAGATCTAGTACTTGTATTAAGGTATACATGACACAAAAGTGTACAATGCAGGTTATAACACTCACCTCTCCTGTCAGGCCGTAAAAACAGTAAATAACAATCAGATGTAGCGAGGATCAAGCGACAGATGGAAGGAATAGACACAGCATGTTTGTTCACCGGTTAGCTGGTCCATGACTTTTGATCAAACAGCAAACAGAGACGAAACACAACAGCAACGACTGAGCCTGCCTCTATCTCTCCCCCTCTCAGGATTTCGTCTGAAACTTGAAGCTCTGCAGAGGGAGGGGTGGGCATGCAGGATGAGGGCCAGGAGAGCATGCAACACAGCTTTAGTTTGCAGTTCTTATTATTTTATGTGGTCTGTAACGGTGCCAGGAGAACAAGTATCATTAACCATGAGATAAATAACTAGGTCAACTTCCTTTCAGAGTTTAGCTAACAGGAATAAGCAGGGAGCAGAGGAAGTTTTAATATTCCACTTCCAAATGTTTTCTTACTCCTAACATTTTACTTGTCATAATGTTTATAATTTAACAATAATTAGGATGTTGAATGGAAAACAAAATGGCATGGTTTTCATCATTTTGGTGGGATAAAAAACCCCTGAAAACTTTGGAGTGAGTGTGGTCAATTTTCATCAGTAACTCCTAAAAAAAAAATCACCTTTGCTATAGATCAGAAGCCACTTTTACACTATTAAAACCTTAGTATAATAGACACAGAAACAAAAGTTCTGGGCAAAGAAAGGGTTTTTTGGTGAACTATATGCACTCATAAATTGGATTTTCTGAGTTACCAGCCAAAAATACAGCAAAAATTGAAATTCCAACAGGAAATTCAGAATCTATCAATCTATCTATTAATGAAGCTTTTCTTAATTTGGAAAAAGAGAAGCAGGTGAGAACTGATGGAAGGGTGGATAGAGCAATACAGGAATCAAACCTGTTAGAGGCGCTAAAATACATCAAATCTGAATAAAGTTTCATATACTAGTGGAAGCAGCAATCTTAACATAGAGACCGGGCATAAGATGGGTTGATTTAGACCAAAAAGGAGATTATTTTCTTCAAATAGCAGAGTGAAAGTTCAGATTTACATTTGTCTGAGAATCTGTTGATGCTCACAGAGGCTGTTCATCCAATCTGACCAAATCAAAGCAATTTCATTGAAGAATGAGTGAAAAATTCTCTCCCTAAATCAGGTAGATGTACTAAAAAGATCTGTTGTTGTTGCTCTGTCTTCACAAAAGTCATAGATTTCAAAGTATTATGTATTAAAAAGTAAGTATGGTGCACTCATAGTTTACAGTTTAAAGGATTCTTATGGCTAAACATAATCAATTCATTTACAATTTATTGTTTTTTTTTTATACAAGTACTTTATATGCTTTTTTTAAGAGATATATATAGATATATATTTATTCCAGTTGATTTAAATGGTTGCATCTAGTGAAACGCTTTTCTATTTAAACATGTTATTGCTTTCCTCATTGTGACTTGACTGTAGAACCAATTTATTAAGCTGCTATATTTAGTAGCTGGTTTTCACATGTAAAGTTAAAGAAGAGATCGTGGACATTGTTGTTGTCCATGTTAAACTCACAGAAAAAAATCTTTTAATTTCTTTGAAAGGTTTTAAATAAATTAATCTAAAAGCTGTTGAAATGCAGCAATATTGATTTAACATCAAAATATCATTGGGTTGGTTTATTTGGAACATTCGAATTACATTTGAAGGTTAAGACTTAGCTCCAGAGCAAAGCAGCAGTGAGTTCAATGCTGCAGTTAGTTAAAAATGTAAGGTTGGTTATTTAATCTTGATGCTCACGTTGAGAGAAATAATGTTTGTTGAGGGTGTGAAGGACAACGGCCAATAGGAGCGAGTGAAGCATTGACACTCCTCTTTGAGAGCTGAGCAGGAACATGTTTTTCATTGGTTGGGCATTGACCCCCCGAATAACCCCACACAACTCTGCTGTCAGCCGTTCATAAAGGGCACCCTGGATAGCAGCTCCTATTTAGTGAAAGAAGCTCTCAGCATGCATGAGACGTGACGTAACACACTGCAGAGATCTTTTATTTGCTCCACATGATGGCGTTGTTTTGTAGAAAATGATCTAGTTTAAGGATCAAACATAACTCAAGACCCAATAACTTCTTTGATTTCTTTTTTATTAGAAAAATAAACATACAAGCACAAAAATAATTATTATCCTTTCTGAAAAAAAAAAAATCCAAAATACATTCAGCAAAGAAGTGTTGCATGTACACATTTGCATAAATAAAACACATTAATATAGTTTATCGACGTTAGGAATCTGCAGTCCACATTGAAGGTGACTTTGCAGTTGGAGGTGAGGTGAGGTTCTGGTTCAGCTTGAAAAATCGGATCTAAGCGGTGGAGCTGCTGCTTGCGCTGCTGCTGATAGTGGTGGGGTTGGAAGGGGTGGTGACCTTTGAATTCCTACAGATATCAACAGAGCAACAGGTTTAAGTTAAATCAGGGTGTAATTCATACATAGACCTAAGGAACTGTGTGGTGTATGGACTGAAAAAGACACAGAGATTTAAGTTATACTCACATGACTTTGGTAAGCATCCTTTTCACAGCCTTCAGCTCAGGGTTCAGACAGTAGCGGTACCCTTTTCCACTCGTCACACTGTGGGAGCATGGAGATTACCATAAAACAAATGAAGAATGCACCTAATTAAGGAATGTGCATTGATAAATTGTGTGAATCAATAATCAAGGATTAAAAAATCTTTAAGAATAGTTTTTAGTGATAAAGGTTTAATCTAATTAATGTTAGGTTACATTGGCAATACAATGGATTAATTGTATGAATTTCTAACAGAGAAATCTGCTGTTAGAAATTAAAAGGCACAACTTACACAATCTCTACTTTGTTACAGAAGATGGTTGCAGGGTAAATCTGGATGTCCTTGATGTCAGACTTCGAAGAAATGCCATTTCTGACACGCTGACAAAGACAGCTCTGTCCAGGCTCATTCACTGAAAACAGAGACAAATACAAGTTATTGATCTGAATTTACAAATACTAGATCCTAGTAAGAGGCACCTTTCAGTTTTAATTATAATAAATAAGATTAGACACTTACGCTGAGCTGCAGAGATGCAGACTGCGACGGCCAGGAACAGAAACAACTTGATGATGCTGGACATCTTTGGTTTGGTCTTTGGTCAAGATAAAGCTGACAGGTTAGTCAAGATGATAAAGCTGCAGGCTTGGTGGTGGAGGAGCTGTGAGGGTTTAGAGGCTGAGGGGTCCTCTTTAATACTCTCTTGAGCTGCTTACCTCATCTTTCCTGTGACAAAAGGGAAATTTTTAAGACTGGAAAGTGAAACCCTAAAACCCACAGGAAAAGAAGAAACTTCCACTGATCCCACTACCCCCATAGTTCTCTTTTTTATTTCTTTTTTTTGTTTGAAATTGGACAGTATTTGGCAAATAAAAATGTATAAAAAGCATAATTGAAATAACTCTTAAAAAACAAAATCGGTAAAACCTTAATATAAAAACTAACCTGAATGTTTTAGAGAATGTATATTCGTCGAGACTTCAATTCATATCTGCTGAAAAATCATTTTAATATTCTTAAAACAAAATTCAAGATAGAAAGGCTTATACAGTAAGAATACAGTAAGAAAAGGGAAATTTGTCTCTTGTTGTTGAGGTTTATTTACTGTAGCCTATTGTAGAAATAACAATCTAACTAAAAAAAATTATAATTAAAACTAAACATTATTCCAGGTCTTTAGATTTCCTGCAAATTCAACAATGAAAGAAAATGTCAAATTACTTTTTATATATACATATACACATATACATATATGTACAACATTTTTTTACTTGTGAAATGTGTGGACAGACTCGTTTGTCAT
This sequence comes from Cyprinodon variegatus, assembly GCF_000732505.1. Taxonomy (NCBI): domain Eukaryota; kingdom Metazoa; phylum Chordata; class Actinopteri; order Cyprinodontiformes; family Cyprinodontidae; genus Cyprinodon; species Cyprinodon variegatus. The sequence goes on along the minus strand of NW_015150484.1, from coordinate 255,114 downwards.
GCTGAAGTGTGGGCTGTGATGTTTGCAACACGTCTTTTTTTCGTGTTTTAGCAAGCAGCAGTGGTTAACACCTTTAGCATTTGCAGTGCTCATTCAGATGTCTAAGCACACGGAAAAGTTAAAAAGAAAAATCCAAGCCAGGTTTTTATTTGTTTCCACTGCAAAGCATGGCATTTAGCTTCACATTTATTTAATTTGTGAGAATACTCTGGTCTGTAATCTGATGGACGATTGTTTCGATTTCCTTTACAGTTGTTTGATATGGTCCTTATCAGATACGCACCTGATCTTATCTTATTACACATGGGTTTGGTGAGAGATTTTCTTTAATTTGAGGAAAGAAAAAGGCTTGAAATTCATGTTTCAGTTTTGGGTCCTCTTTCACTTTTAAGAGTCACAAAAGTCAAATGTGATCCCAGCTTCTGTTTCCTACTCTATTTTAATCTACCGGTGGCTTTTCTAACCACAGAGTTTCAGTTTAACAGAAAAGCTTTTCCTTTTTTCTTAAATATGCCTATTTCTTAAAAATTAACTTAAAAGTAGGACAATGAAACAAAATCAAAAGGCCAGATTGTTTATAAATGGGACTCCTTTAACTCCACTGAGTTTACAAAAAGATGGTTATGCATGGTGAGAAAGCCAACATTAAGATGCTTATAACAATGTCGGGCCTCCATGTTTGACCACCATCCATTTATGATTTGTGCATTTTCACTAAGAAATTTACACCACAACTGAAACCCAACTGGATATTGACTGAGTTTCTCGGCCGGATCTCACATATACATTTTGTGGTGTTGAAAAAAAAATTTTTTTTTTATTTGTTTTGAGGTATTTTGGCTAATTGCATCACATGAGGCACAGGAATCCATGTGGTCAGCCTCATTTGTAAAAAAAAAAAAAAAAAAAAGTAAGTAAATGCTTTATGAGAATGAGTTTAAAAAAAAAAAATAATATATATATTCACAAAAAAAAAACAAAAAACAAACAAAAAAAAACTGGTCACATAATGCCTTGGTCATCAGAACCTAAATCTGAGGCTACAGTAGATATTTAATTTTTTTGTTAAATTAAATTATATTTACCATGATGACAGATTGTTCTTAGGGTGGTATAAATAAAAGCATATTTGGGTGATTAAAGTTTAGTTTCTGGCTGCTATCTGCTCTGAAGAAGAGCGCCATTGTTTCTTAGAACATTGGTTCCCAACCTTTTTTGACTCTTGTACCCCTTTGGTCATTTTTTTCCCCATACCATGATTATCCTTCTTAGTCATAATTAATAATTATTGTCCAAAAGTGGAACATACAACAACTGATTATGAAATAAAAACAATTTTACCTAATCTTTTAATTTTATCATTTAATTCTTAGGCAATTTATATTTTCCATCTCAAATAAAAAAATAAACTAAATATGTTGCCTGGAAGTTAGTAAGGAATCAAAATAAATGCAAAATAAAATCATATTATGAACCAGTATTTATAAAACTGGAGTTCCTCTTAGCATCTCACTTATAGTCACATTTGAACTTGATGAATTGGGAACAAAATACAGAACAAAAATTACAGTCAGACCGACTTCGGGAATCACTGCCCTGGCTGACCCCAGAAACCAGATATTTCCTGTTCATTTGCAGTCTGCTGTTTAAAATCTATTGAACACAGTGTTTAAAATAATAAAATGTTGCAAAATGCATTATTGTGAATAACTTATCGTCATTCATCATCTCAATCATGACATCAGGAATCTCCAGACTTACGTCTTCCACTGGGGCCTGAGCATCGAAGGCTATGTTTCTCATTTCGATAAAAGTCTCTTATTGTTGTTCAATGAAGTTGGTTCATTCAACTTTTAAAATTTAACATTCTGGCTTTGAACTTTTCCCTAGTTGTCACATTACAGTAACAAAATTAATTGGATTTGATTAATGTGACAGACCAAGCAAATGGCACCAAAATGTGAATCTGAATAGAAACTAACCACGACCTTCAGGATTTGTACAATAGAAAATCAAATAAAATGTGTGGTACATATTTATATGCAGCTTCCTTTTTCTCTATCATTATAAAAAAAAAAAAAAAAACTAAGGCTTATTAGTTTGAATGACAGATTTTGGAAACGTTAATTCTCTTATCATACCACTGATTTTAATTGGATTGCAGCTTTTGATTCCAACTGGGCTATTTTAACATCTTTATCCTTTAAGCTGAAACCATGCACATAGAGGTCTGTTAAGAATCAATTTCCTGCTACAAGGCGACCCTTTGCCATCTTCAGTCTTTTGCAGCCTCTCAAAGGTTTCCTTCCTGCCTTGTGGTGAATATAACTCTGTACTTCTTCCTTTCAACTCAGACTAACTACACTGTCCATGCTAATAAAATCAACCCACAGCATGATGCTTCCATCAACATTTATAACAGGGAATCTCTGCAACACCTCCAGTGTTATAACGCACCATCTGGCTGTTTCATAATGTTTTTCAGCTTGTCTGACTTCTCCTTTTGAGTCATGTCACCCACTACATTCATGCAGAGATTGACTCGTTTTACTTATTTATACCTTCTCAAAGCAGCTTGGTATTTTGACCTTTGTTTTCCAGACTTTTATTGTTCTTCTCAAATTTTGAGCCATTAAATAACAAAAAACCTGACTGAGTGAGATCTAAACCACCTACATAACCACAGGTTTCCTGTTTGAATAGGTTGAAAATGCATTAAATGTTACTTGAAATGTCATTTAAAAAGGATCAAAACAGTTTTTTTGGAAATCAATCTTTAAAAATTAATTCTTCTGTTCATGTAAAGAAAAAATAATTAAATTATTAAATTAAATTATCAGAAATGTGTTTTTCTTTAACTTTAGAGGGTTATAGATTCTAAAAGTAATTTAAAATATGAAAAATCTATTGTTTTGTCTATTGGATGTTCCAATTTAGGCAAATGTGACCTGTCTGACATTTAGCAGAACTTAAAGGGACTTTTGTGTATTGCAGCATGGATCGCACTCTCTACAACTGTGATGATGTGGCAAGAAAGTGTGATCTGAAACCAGTCAGTTAGAAAAAGAACGCGTCCTAACAGAGAAACTTCATGACTTCCTCTTGATGACTTTAGAATAAAGTTATGGTAATTTTTATCTTTACATTGTAGCTTCTGCCGCCACTCCAAGTTTCATATCTGAGAGCAGATTGGAAACTTTCATATTTCATCTTGAATAAAACATGATTATTAGACCACCACTTATTGAAAATCCAGATGTGAGTCAAAAGATTATAAATTTTCCATTCCGATCAGAGCGATATGGCCCAAAACGTTACTCTAGACTTCCGTTTTCTATCTTCGCCCATTTTGGTCACAAGAAGCATTTGGGTTGAGGTGGACGTACCGGGGATTGCCCACCACGTGCGTGTTTTTTTTATTATGTTTTGTTGCTTCACCATAAGACAACCTCGTGTAGGAATAATTTGAGAGGAAAAAAATACGTCGGAAGTGTTTCTCTGTCTACAGACTTTGTGCAAGCTGTCTAATTTACTTACACTTCTCATTTTTTGCCAAAGATGACTTTTGGGGAAAAAGGACATAATGAAACAGAAATTGAATATTTGCTGTGGAACTAAACGGAAAAACGGAAAGTCATGTTATACCTCTACATGTAGGCATGTTATACAAACACTAAATAATCTAAAAAAAATGAAAAATGCATATATATATTTAATAACATTTTTATAATCAAAATCAATTGTGGTGTCTCTAATGAAAATACTTATTACAATTCTCTTCTAATAGGACAACACTTATTCTTTTCCACTGACATTTCATAAAGTGGGAGCCTGCATAGAGAGGGAACTAAACTAACATTTCCTTTTTGCTCAATCTCTCCAAATAGTCTCCTTTGTCTCTCATGATTTCTTCCCTTCAGCTCATTTCACAGGTTTCCTACATATTTTAACACTGAGGGTTGATATTAGTGTTGCACCGATACTGATACCAGTATCGGACGGGGCCCCGATACTGCCCTAAAATGGTGTTATCGGTATCGGCGAGTACCAACAAATAGGGCACCGATACCATTTTGAGAGCCATAAGTTTATTCAACTATTGTCACCCACTCCAGGTAGGCAATAAAAAGTTCTACTGGATTCACTTTTTATTAGATTTTTTCCTGCTTCGCAAAGGTAGGCAGCAGCTTGACAAAGTCATGATGGCAATTATTTTACATTATTATGGTATCGGTATCGGCCAATACTGCACAGCCAGGTATCGGGTATCGGTATCGGGGCCAAAAAATGGCATCGCCGCAACACTAGTTGATATACCATTAGAATATTAATTTTATGTCCAAGTCTGTTTTGATTTGGACATATTATCTATTAATGTTCTCAAGGCTGGAAAAGAAAGAGGCCAATAGCATCATACTCATCCTCAACCATGCTTAATACTTTACTGCATATTCCTCTTTTGTTTCAAACTAGACCAGGCTGGATATTTTTTTGTTTCTTTAAGCTCAATCTCAATTTAATGTGACCGAAGCACAAACACACAAGTTCAAGATTTTAGTTTGGTGAAATCAGAAAAATTTTCATCTGTAATGGCTTCGTTTGCTAAACAAAGTGCACCATTATTAAACTGCAGGAAGAGCCACACAAAATGCTTTCAAGTGAGACAAATGGCCCCTAAGCCGCACTCTGGATACCTATGTTTTAAAGGTTAAACATGTGTGTATATGTGTATATGAAGGAATTATCTTTAAGTGTATGTGAAAACAGATATCCAATAAGACAGAGGCTAGAAAAGGCATAAAGGAGTGTCAGATATCAACTCATGAAAAAAATAGTGGAATTACATAAAAATCTTCTTAATACGGTTATATAAGATATTATTTTCTATTTTTGTCAATTCTTATGATATATATCATATTCTAATGACCAAACCATACAAACTAATGGGTGCAGGAAAGGCCAATGTGTTATTCTAAAGCTGAAATTCACCCGTGGCTGCAGTTTTTGTGTCTTTTGTTGCAGTTCTGAAAGTCAGGTGCAAACTCACACGCACAAGGATTTCTGCAGTCACTTGCTGCGTTTCGATTACCACTGTGCGCAAAAATTATGTTGATATTCTGCTAAATTTGAAAATGTAAAGTTTCGCATTTTCTATATGTCCATTTAATTAGAATTACAATTAAAATTGCATGTGAATATGCTTGCTTAAACGATAACTCTATAAACAACATGGCAGCAGTGGATGTGAATACAGCAGATTTATCCATATTTCATCCACGACCCTAGTGGGCGCCATCATGCTCCAACTACTTCTTTTCCACTTTGTTGTCTTTTTATAAGGCAGTAAAATCCAGTTGTTTATGCTGTGACTCGTGTGTTGTGAAAAAAATTGTTTCCTTTGAAGTTTTGCGAAATATAAAGATTTTGATACATCTAGAAAACAACCTAATGGAAGCATAAAACCTGTTCATCAAATATTTTTATTTTTTATTACAGTTTTTCCCTTTAGCTAATTAATTTTCCTAATTAAAATTTCCACAATTTCGATATTTAATGGAAAAGCACCTTGTGTTGCCAAAAAAGGAGAATTGGTTCAAAGATAGATGGTTTAGAAAGATTCTGTGAATATGTAAATACATTTTGGCAATTATAAATAGCAATAGTACCATTTATTTGTATTATTAAAGAAAAATGTCAGGTAGGTAGGTCAGCACAATTAACGCAGTAGGATGGCAGTCAATCATGATACAATTAAAGATAAAGAAAACAAATGACTGGTCTTAAATATTGTGACCTGTTAATAAGAAAACCTAACAAAAAAAACTAATGCTCCCTGAAAGTATAAATGTGTCCCTTTCTTTAAAAGGGTATTTTTCTCCGTCAGTGTTATCTAAGGGTTTCTATATGAAGTATTTATTCAGTTTTATTAATATATTCTGAGCCTACCATGTTTTTCATTGTATCTGACCCAGCTGCTGTTGAGAGGAGCTGGATGAAATAACATATTCTACTGTTAAACTTGCTATGGTTAATTCTCTGTCGTAAACTGGTGGAAATGGAGGGAGGAACCTACTAAGAGACAGCTTTCTCATGTTTTATTTTATTTATTTTTTTATCTTTTTCAAAGGCAACTGAAACTTTGAGGTAATTTACCTAGGTGAAGTGCACTAAAAATAGTTTTCAGTATTATCATTATTATCTAAATAATTCATTTTAGTAATACCTTTAAATTCGTGACTTAGAACCTCATCTCATATTTTATGGCCACACTCAAACTGCCTGTAGAATATAAAGTCCACTCATTTTATTGGGGCAGAACAGAACTGATTTGCACATATTAAACATTTGCACAACAATCTTTGTAGATCACACGCAACAAGGCCACTTGTTGAAATTTCACATGCAGTACCCCTTAGTTATAATCTTTAAAAATCAGGCCCTGAATAATGCACTTAGATTTGCTTCTAAGAGTTACTGTATCTAAAAGCAGAAGTTCAAACGGCCAAAAGACAAGTTTCACTTAATATATACAGAAATGTTCCTTGGTGTGGCTCTAAACTGTGGCTCACAGCTACCACAACATGGGTGAAAAGCTTCCTGCATCTTCTGTGCCTTTTCATCCAATTTATTCTTATAAACCAAACACATATCTGTTTTATCTATAGTTGTTATTTGATTTAATTCCAACTTGAAGTTTTGATGCCTTTGAAACGTAATTCAGTTCGTACCTAAAACTGAGAGTTTGGGCTGGGATCCAGTGATCGACTGATATTCAAGACATCACAAAAAAATCCCCTTAAACCCTCCATGTTTAAAAATATCATTGTTTTATAATCTTACGTGTTGCGTGTGCAACCAACACAGCAATGCAGCAGCGCATACGTACTTCCTTTACACAGAAAGAGGATTACTAGAATACATTCATGTTTCCTGCAAAGCTTCACACCTTCATACTCACAAGTATGTTCTGGACAACTGAAATTTTTTCCTGATCACTCCCCTAAAAGGTGTCAGTGGTGTTTCTCACATGGGTGTTGAAGTCCCCCATGAGAAGGATGGAAATTTTGGACAATTTTGTGTTGGTCTTAATTAATCTAATTTTCTGAGATAATAAATAAAGAGTTTTTATTAGTTGATGGCAGATGGCCGCTCACACCGAGCCTGGTTCTGCTGGAGATTTCTTCCTGTTAAGGGAGTTTTTCCTCTCCACCCTCACTACAAGCATGCTTAGTTTGAGGGATTGCATTCGAGTCACTGAGTCAATACAATCAATTGGTTTTCCTTAGATAGAAAACTTTGAATCAATTGGTCTGAATGATCAGGTAAACTGTAAAGTGCCTTGAGATGACATGTGTTGTGAATTGGCGCTATATAAATAAACTGAATTGAAATTGAATTGAATTATTTATCAGTTATGATCATCAACATTGAAATAAACACCTGAAATACATCCGTTTGTGTGTAATGAGTTAATGTTATATACAAGTTTAACTTTTTGAATAGAAATAAATACTAACATACATAAACTTTTTCTTGATATTCTAGTTGTAAGACCAGCACCTCTACTTCTGCGGTTTCCTTGTTTCTAGCTTACCATGTTGCCACATGCTTAATGTTCCACATTAGCCCACCGTTACCCACCCACTCAACTGCCATAGACTCTATACTATATTTGTAAGGTGATCTGTTAGTAAAAATTTCACTTTCATGCACACCATAATTTTTAACAGATATGTTTCACACAGGTTTAGACTGACAAACCCACATTAAGCTTCTGCCAAGCACACCGTATGCTGTAAGAGGTTTCACAGTCTGTCAAGTGACATCATGAGCAAAATCTGTTTAGAAACATCAGCATATTATCTAGCTTTTTCCTGTGTTCACACAGTGTTTCTGTTTTATCACTTCTAACAGACAGTGAAGAAGCAGTCAGATGAGCCGGTTCATGTTGTTTTTCCATCTGTTAAAATGGGCATTGTTTTCCAACTGATATAAAATAAGTGAAATTGTAAAAAACCCAACACTTTTCACACTTTTCACTTCCTCTAGGTACAATGTCCGGACTTGTGACAGAGTCTTGAGTGAGAGCATACGAGCTATATGTTTTTTCCTTTGCACCAGGTTTAAATATTTCACAATTAATCCACCAAAAATTCCTGCAAATTTACAAGCATACAGCAGTGATGATAGAGTTGGGAGGGTTTGACTTTCTTTGGAGTTTATATTATGAATTCAGAGCTATGCCTGTTTAAAAACACCTCCTGAAGTCAAATTTGCCTTTCAATTAACCTATCTACCCAACTAAAATATAGATATATAACAATCCATCATGCCTAAAAAGTTGCAGTCTCATCGGTATATAGATACACAATTAATGAGGTATTTTTTTATTTATTTAACCCTTTAAAGCCCGATCCAAGAACAAAACAAAACAGAAAATTACTTTTTTTTTGGTTTGAATTCCTTATTTGGCCTTTTAACAAAATATGTAAAAAGAAAAAACAGAAATACATTTTTGATGTTAATAATTTTTTACTATGTGATAAGTCAAGATTATTTTTTGTTTAGTCTTCTACGGGCTGTTATCAGGTATATCTGATTGTGTACTATCGGATTTTTAGCTAAGTTTTTACCATTAAATTATGCAAAAGGTGTCAGATGCAAAACATTTCAGAAAACGTATGTATCAAATACGATACATTTGGCATTATAGGGTTAAAGACCTAGGACTTGCTTTACCCCGGTAGTAGGAATCCCAGGGAATTCATTAAGCAGCTGTTTTTATTACTCTGAAAGGCCCATTATATCAGCTTGAAAAAGCTGCACAAAAACCTTCAGTCCAGCAAGTGGCCACTGGACTAAACAACACTTAACTGGTTTTACACTTTACTCCTAGTGGCGTTTAGATTAATTATAACACACTGTTTACTCCCTTTAGAGGATGTGATATTTTGTTTTCGTTGTTTTGGCTCATAAATAATAATTGATGCTTTAAAGTTATGCAGTAATTAAGCCAATGATTTTAGAAGCACAGACATTATATGGTTTCGTTTGGAGATGCAGGTGAAGACATTCTGGGTTCTAGTCCAGCTTTTTGTGACATATTGAACTGAAGGAAGTGTTTTCAGGCTATGCTTTTATAACCATTTGTACTTTTTTAATGATCTATTTACAATTCACTGTACAAGTATAGATTAATTTTTTTATTTTAATTTCAGTTACATAATAGGAGTAAGTTATGGTGGCCAGACGGTTTAAAAAAATGACGGGCCTGAAATTATTTTAAAGTTCCCTGCTGCCTCTGATTAGGACACAGAGGGTCAAAAGAGCGCCTTATGTGCTGGATATGGGGATTTTTTTTTTTATTAGACATTCATATTAAGTATTATTAGGGATTTGATATCTACAGAGACTGAAAATATCTACAGCTGAGGTG
>NW_015150484.1:242297-244601 GCF_000732505.1 Cyprinodon variegatus | reverse complement strand
TCTTGATATAAATCCAAATTAAAGGTCAGAATGGTTACCATTTGTTTATACTTAGAACTTTTCGTTATAACTGTGGCTTAGATTAAACCCTCTGCTCTCTGTTTAATCTGATGAGGCAGAGGATGCTTAACCATCCTTCATATTTCTCACTAGGTGAACATAGGGTGACAAGCTGTAACTTAAAATAAGCCTATTATTCATTTTCTACTGATATGTTGATTCTTGGTAATCCTACTACTCCTAGTTCCTGTGCACCCTCACCAGGCTCCCCCTTTTGTTTTTCCTCTATGTATTCTCTGTAATGGACCCTGATAGATCCTGTTCAGGTTGACAGTCATGCCTCTGCTTAATTGTGCAGTCGTGTTGCAGCATGAACACAAATTGTCACGACTCAGAACAAAGGGACACAGCATTCAGGCAAGACAGACAGTGGGATAACTTCAAAGGAAACAGAGAAAATGTTTTAATGGCAATACAACAAAATATTCAAATAGAAACAAGAACTATGAGAAATAAATATTCAAAGATCTATGTACTTTTCACCTGGCGCTTTATCCAAAAATAACCAGTATGCAATGATATATTTGCTTTGCAATATAATTTAGAAGAAGAAGAAGGTTTTGTATGACCTCTTGTGAGCTGGCAGAAATAAAATACTGGTAGTTAGATGAAAGGAATTTTCAGGCTTGGCAGAGGATGATCAGCCACACATGGTTTATTAAGTGGTGAGAGCAGGAAGAGCCATACTGCTGAGAGCCAGGCATCAGCGTGGAGCGTAAAGCTCAGTTATTCGCACACAAAGATGCATTTCTGCACAAGCACAGCTGGAAGAGCAGAGTTTGTCAGAGCTGAGCACGCACTACCGGACGGTTGTAGGTTATTTTCATCCCTGCCGCTGCTGCCATGGTCCATCTTTGGTCATGCAGAATGTGCACCGCCGCACAGCAGGTGAGCGGCATGACAAAGTAGGACGTAGCTTCACGGCTGATACTGTTATATAGGTGATTACAGCACAATGATGCATTTTAAACCTCTGACAGACCACCCGCTAGCTCGTGTTTCTTCACACTACACTTGAAGGATGAACTGATGGATGGACACACGGACATACATAGACGGTTCCCGTGGGTCCTTTAAAATTTTTGAAAGTTTGGAAATTTGAAAACATAATTTTAAGCCCCTTTAAATTTTTTTGAGAGTACTTGAATATTTTTTGGTTCGAAATTTCACACTTGTGACCACCACTGTCAACAAGTTTGTTTTGTTTTTTGTTTTTTCGTCAGACACTGCATTCTTATTGTTCCTCTACATTGTGAGAACACTTAGCATGTTCAAAACAGCAGATGCATCAGTGTGTGCATGTTCTTGTGGGTGGCTCTGTGGGTTGCCAGTCCCGTTGAATCACTCATCCAGTCGGTGCATAATGCAATGCTTGGACAACACAAATTTCAGGATGCATGGCTTGCCAAGGAAAGCTGTGCTGAGTGGTTGTCACAGTACCGCCGAATATTACATTGTGTCATGTGCAGAGCTTGCCTCACATGGATTAGTCAAAAGCAGTCGTTTTGAATTTTAGCAAGATTTCCCATGAGAATATAACTGTTTTGAGTCAATATTTGGAGACTGGGGGTTTTTTTTGAGTAAAAATTTTTTTATTTGTCTTTTTTTTTTTTTTTTTACTGTGATTGCAACATGAGTATCTTTCTAACAAAATTGAGTTTTTTTTCCTTTTCAGAAGCTCTTTTGTCACATTTCTCTCAAAAAGGTGCACATTACAAAACCTTTTGAGCTTATACTTATTTTTTTCATCATAATACATTTCAATGAGACTACCTCATAAAACCAGGGTGCTATTAACAGTTTGTAAATAAGTTTGGATTATTCTCCTCAAATTCATCATTTCATACATTTAAGCAGGTAACCCTTAGAGGTTTTGGCTGTCAAAGTTTTATTTATTTACACCTAGATAACACCAGTGAGCAGTTAAAGCATATAAGACCTTTTGAGGAATAGACCTTTTTTATAAGTTCTGTTAAATAAATTTAAAGCTTTAACAAATGCATTATCTAACCATCACTGGAGATGTTTTTTTAAATAGTAGTATAAGCTGTGATTACTGTCAGTAAGAATGTAGGTACATAAAAGAAATATCTAAAATATTTAATCTATATTATTATTTTGGTTTTTAGATAGATAGATAGATAGATAGATAGATAGATGGATAGATAGATAGATAGATAGATAGATAGATAGATAGATAGATTTCTCAATTAAAAGCACATGTCTGCCCTCTTGTGGATCATA
>NW_015150484.1:183942-242287 GCF_000732505.1 Cyprinodon variegatus | reverse complement strand
ATAGATAGATAGATAGATAGATAGATAGATAGATAGATAGATAGATAGATAGATAGATAGATAGATAGATAGATAGATAGATAGATAGATAGATTTCTCAATTAAAAGCACATGTCTGCCCTCTTGTGGATCATACATAAAATTTGACTAAAATGAATTACAGGCCTTTCTTCCTAATGGTAACTTAGCTTATTTTCATTCGGTGATGGCAATAGTGGACTGTTGTGGCCCTCATTTTCAATTTTTGTGAATTTTTTCTTTGTCATTTAGGAGCTGAAGAGCAACAAATGGACCACATCTTGCCTGTGTGGGTTAGCTGCTATCATCTGTGCGTAGTCCATCTTCCTCCACACCTATGTTTACCAGCACATGATCCCACGACAGTTACCATAGAAACTCTACTGCTCGGCACCAGGCGCAGCCAAGAGCAAGGTTGTTGTTGAGGGGTTTCCGCAGGCAAAACTGTGCAATGATGTGGCTGGCAGGAAAAATCACTGACTGCATATAAAAAATGAGTTTATTTATTGATTTACAGGTAATTGCTGTAATATGTAAAACAGCCTTCACAGATTGGTTCATGTTCATTTATTTTTAAGATCACCATCAAAAACGGAGAAGATGAAACATTGAAATAGCAAAACAATATTTCTTTTTCTCTGTATACTTCAAAGATGTATTTGTACATATGCTAGTGGTCTAAACTATTTAGGGCCATGTTGCATTTATTTAAGAAAAGTAAAAATAAGTTATAATCTTAAAAAAAAATGCATAATTATTTATTTATAGGAATTCATAATTAGCTCCTATAAATGAATTTATCTTTAAATGCTTTATATTACGTCAGTTGAGTGTGTACACAGTAACTGGCAGAATAAATAACAAGTTGGGGTGCTTGGTTGGATTTTGGGTGATCAGAAGCTGCTATCACATCCTCTGACAACCTTCAGCTGACTCTGCTTTGCATGTCTCAGCTCAGGAAAGAAAAGATAACTTTTTTCTTTCAGGAATGCCCCAGTCAATGCACCTGTGCTCCCTAGACCTCAGCAATAGCAGGCAGCATACAGGCCCGCTGACGCGCCTCCCTCCATGCTGACCTACATTCTGAAATCCACTGGGAGATGAAGGACTGTTGGGTGGCTTGATTCAATTTTTCTGCTTCTGCTCCTTTGTCCACTTGATCACCTCTCCTGGCTTCTGAAATGGTTAAGCTGTATCCTGGAGGGTACACTGAGGTGTGAGTTTTGCAGATAATTTCATGGGAACTACTCCCACGCTGAAACTGTAAATCTGTAGTTGAAGTGTTGGGGATGCTGTTTGATCTCCTCCGAGCTTCGCCTTCCATGATGTCCCCACGTTGCCTCGCCAGCTGCCCCTTAGCAATTGCTTTCCTCACCCTTCCTGATAGGGCCAGGAGGTTGTTTTGGTTTCCATAAAGATACTCAAGTGGATCAGAGTTGCAGCACATCAGCTCTCCATCCAGTTTCTTCTCCTCCACTGGCCGGAGGTCAGTGCCACTGGTTTCCTCCTTCAGACTGAAATCCAGCGGAGACAAAGCGGTCCCGATAATTCTCTGTTCTACAGCATTCTGCTGAAATGCATGGAGATTTGGGGGGAATACATCTCCGGTTGGGAAGGTGGGACGGGCCAGGTGGCAGATGGAGAGAAAGTAGTCCTCAGATGAAATACCCTGGCTGTTGTCGGGGAAGTGCAATGTGTTAGCTTCATTTAGGTCCTTCACTCTCTCCTCCATGCCCTCTCTGATTGTGGGAAGCATAGCTCTTCTCTTGTTTAGCAGTCTGGACCTCAGCCTCATGGCTGAAAGACAGAGGAGGGAGGGAAATCATTTTAAATTCAAAACCTTAGATGTACATCTAGGAAGCAAAATCTTTGAAAGATTTCTTAAAAACCGTTTTTTAAGATATAATATTCATGACAGATGTTTAAAACATTTGGATCAGACAAGTGTAGTTTTAGATTATTATTTTTCTTATTTTGAGAAAGGACACCTGAATTTAAAGAATACAGTCGGTGCAAAAACCAATCAAGCGGGTTTGACGAGTCTTTATTTTGAGATTTATGCTGTTATTGCAACATCATCAAGCATCGCTTTGGGAATATTTAGGGCCAACAGCTCAAACCGATACGGCTCAGAGCTGCTGGACACAGAACCTTCCTCCCTTCCTGCAATTTCCTCTGCCTGTGGTGAAGACGGTGAAGAGGAATCCTACGCCTCATACAACTGTTGTGAAACTATCCTCACCGTGATCACTTTCCATGTTTGTGTTGCTGTTACTACCAGTGTCATTGGCACTGTAACTCACAGCCAGGACCACGGCAACCCTTTACTTGCTTATTTCTTTTGGAGCATAGATTAAAGTGACTCCACTTATTTTGACTGTGCCTTTGGCCCATCCGTGTTTGTTTGTTCTCGAATCACTGACTCTAAGTCAGCCAAAGTGTGGGCTAATCCCCGTTGCCTGCGTCCCTTATTTTTGCTTCCACTCAACTTTCCAGGCTTAAGCTTTCCTACAATACTCTGTCAACAGTCAGCTTCTTAAGTAAAGATGCTTTTTGGCTTTAGCTTCAACTATTGTCTGACTGACATCTATCAAGTATTTAAGTGTCCCATTTTGTTTACATATTGATCTACATTTTGCAGTGTCATAGATATACCAGTCCACTGCCCTGTCATATAATGCATGCACTTTATTGCATTTTGTACATTTGACTAACTTCTAATACCATTTGAATAAAACCTCAAATTATTTTGGTCAAAATTACAAAGAGCCAGGATGGATGTTTTAAGAGTTATATGTGATCCAAAAGCCACATCCCTTGTTAAAGTTACCTATATAATCAATGTAAATTATAATCTAGCTTCATAATGTATTTATTGCTTTTATGTTGCCACCCCCGAACTACCTGAATCTTTGGACATGAATACAGCGCGTGTATGAGGTTATCTTCATACCTCAATCTGCTGCTCCACTCAGACCTGGCCTGAATGACTAGCTGGGTCTGTAATAAATAAAAACAAAGAAGTATTTGTATTTTCCTAAAAAAAAATATCAAACATAGTCAGGTCTCTTTCACATATAAGTTACAAAGCTTTGCAGATTAACAATGAATTAAAAATAAAATACTTGTTTAGGAGATATTTTTGTTTTTGTTTGCATTATTTTGAACCTTATTTTCCCTCATCAGGCTAATGTGGTTTTCCAGTGACATAATCTAGAAGTTGCTCACATGATTCAGAGCAGTTTGGAGCCTGCCTTTTTTTTTCCAATAGCCATCAACTGACTGCATCAATCAAGCCAAACAAACAAGCCTCCCTCTCTCTCTGTCTCTCATCTCCCTCGTTTTAAGCATCATCCCCCTGCTTACTCTGGAGCTGCAGACCAAACAAAACCGATCCTAGCTGGATAAACAGACTATTTTAAATCTCCATCTCAGTCATGTCAAAAATATGTCTCAGAATGTATCAGTCAGTATTTTTGCCTTTAACCTCATGCAAAGCTCACAAAATATATTTGTTTTAACCTTCGTGGCCAAATATAGAGAAGCGCCTCAAACCACAAAACACCAGCCTCTCCCAGATTCCTTACAAGGTGTAACCAGGGCTAAATATAAATCCCTCCTTTGATACACAACATCTAAAAATGGCTCCACGCTCGGAGCTCAGAGCTGAAGCAGAAAATAGTGCCTTTTAAACACATGCATTTCTATTCACAATGCTGTATTGATGCTTTGCCTTCATACTGACCTGCACACAGACGGCAGCCGTTGGTTTGTCTATAATCCTTTGTCTTTGTTGCAGTTGTAACTAAATTTGTCCGTTTTTGTCTTATTAAAGCTTCTGTGTTTGAATCCAACAATGCTGCTCTGAAGCATCAGCTGTCTCTGAGCAGAGACAGTCTGAATGGAGATTTATCTCCTCCACACATCACTCCTCCTCCTCTTCTTCTTCCTCCACCTCCTCCTCCTCCTCCTCACTTTAACCTCCCTCTCTCCATAGCTTACTTTTGGTTTGCCCTCCTTCCCTAATTCTAAAAATAGGCACACCATCCATTTTCTCAGCTCCAGTGCTGACTCTGATTGTAATGATGGAGGGAAGTAAAATAGAGGCAAGGAAAAAGGAGGGAACATGGGGGAAGAAAGGAAATAAGCTGAACATTTAAACAAGAGAATGTTGTGGTTGTGTTTTAGTAAACATATTCATCTACCTAATTAGATGAATTTTTATGCAAATAAAACATACAGCCAGCAAAGCTTTAAAAACATCCACTTCATGTTTTCAGTTAAGTAAACTCAAAATGTCGATTAGTCGACGTGCAGTTGAGAGCTGTGCACATGTCTGCTTTGCCTGAGGGAGTGTTTTCAAAATACAACTGCAAAGTGGAAATATATAAGAGGACTGCGAGTCTCAATATATGGCACATGACTCACCCATTCCCCTTCAGACATGCATTTTTCTCTCCTTTAACACTGACATAAGCATCACTGTACTTTCACAGAGCTAAAGTCAATTGCAAAAGTTTGACCTGAATCTTAAAGCTGCACACCTCATTGCATTTATTAAGATTTTATAATGGACCAAAATACTGTACTGTATAACAAGCACTGTTTAAATTTTCTATTAAATAGACAGAAATTTGGCTACTATATAGGCCTTTGCTCAGATAGATGCAGCCAAAGATAATTCTTGAAGAAAACCTCCTAGACGCTGCAAAAGACTGTAGACTGGGGCAGGGGTCTATCTACCATCAGTACAAGATTTAACGCAGAGAGTGTGAAAGGAAATGTTTAGATTGCAGTCTAGTCTTAAAGTTAAAGGGAAGGATTTTTGCGAATTTTTGAAAAGACCCACTCTCTCCACTTAAGAAAAAGAAATGCACATGCACAACCCTGAGAGGGAACGCCTATTAAACATTTGCTATTAAACATTTGCAGGAGCCCAATTCTCCTCGTGCACGCTCTGTTTAAAAGTTGTTGTTTGCATCGTTCATGCAAGCTGACTTTCCAAAAGAAAATTTGCATTTTTCCACTTTGTCAGACTCTCCAAGTGAAAATATATTTAGGACAAAGAATCAAGAAAGAAAGTGAGAAAGATGGGCTTCAATGACTGGCTGAAATTGTAGCTCATCACACATATGCACCTGAAAGTGCTCAGGCACAGAATGATTGACAATTAGGAGGACCACTTATTTTGATGATCCACCTGGAAGAAGAACATGCCCCACTACACATTTAAACCCAGCTGAAGATTCATGGCAAATATTTAAAATAGTTTTTTTTTTTTTTATCCAATTGGACTGAAATTGGTCTCTCAAGTAAAGCTGGTGGAGATGTACCCTAAAAGATTGTTTTACAAGGCATTCATAGAGGGAACATGTACACGATGCACTTTGTTACTACTTTTGAAAGGTAATGTATGCAACCCACATCAAACGCACCTCAACAGAGAAATTGGTTTCCTTTTAGAAACCTTTTCAAGCTTTTTGTTTGATCCTATGTTCTTTTAAAACACAAACAGATATTAGAAATGTATCACTTTGATGCATACCATCATCAAATGTTATTCATTGCATCATGTTGTCTATGGAAGGTGTGGGAGGGTGCTGCATGGTCAGTTGCTGAGGACGCTGCACGTTAACCAAGAATGACAAGAGTGTGGTTATGTTAAAGAGGTCATGCAGAAATCTCAGTGTAAATACAACGCGCAAACTGCCGAGGCATGAAAACAGATCCCCAACTGCAGAAGTAAATGCAGTCCAACAGAGTACTGAATCACAACACGGTTGAGTGCAGGGACATGCTAACACACTTTTCTCATGGAATCCTCATAAAGTCTGCAAAAAAATAAAAAACACACAAAAAATAAGTTGGTGGACAAACATAACACAATCTCATCTGCCTGGCTGTGTGTTTCCTGGACCGGGCATGCTCACACTGAGCCTGGTTCTGCTGGAGGTTTCTTCCTGTTAAAAGAGAGTTTTTCCTCTCCACTGTTGCTACAAGCATGCTTAGTGTGAGGGATTGCATTCGAGTCAAGGAGTCAATGCAATCAACTGGTTTTCCTTAGATAGAAAACTTTGAATAAATTTGACTGTATGATCTGATGAACTGTAAAGTGCCTTGAGGTGACATGTGTTGTGAATAGGCGCTATGTAAATAAACTGAATTGAAATTGAATTCAACTGTTATAAGACAGTAATAAATAAAAGTATTTTTTGGAATAAGTGCTGAGATAAAGTTGGCTATAGGAGTTTAACTTTGTTCTTTTTGTGGCTCTTTCTCCTTTTTTCTGTCTGTCTGTCTTTAGAATGCAATCTTATTTAGCTGCAAGTGTCTCCAACTGTGTTGTTGTAAACTGTTTTCAAGTTATGTAACAATTAGCATGACTGACTGGTTTGCTTGTTTTTTCCATAAAGATGATCACATGGATTCTGCCCGTGCCTCTGACCCAATAAAAAGGGCAGTCATGGGTTTGAATACTCGATCAAGTAGGATTCCTGATCTCTGAAAAAAACTGAAATTCCCCATTCACAAAATTAACAACTAGCATTTGTTGGGCTGAGTAAACACAGTAAGATGTTATCCCATTTCAAGTTAATCTTACTCCAAAATGTGAATTATAATTCTTTCAAATTTATGGTCTGGTCTAATTCTTGTTGTTTTTTTTTTTGTAAAGTTGTCTTCTAAATAAGTGTATATTTTTGCTGACTACACTTTGGGTGCAATTCTAGGTATGAAAACGTATACTGTACATGTAGTATTTGTGAGAAAAACTAGACCTTAGCTGGCTTGAATATGGTACCCATATCTAATTAAAGGCCATGGTAATTTTCTACTTTTCATTCTGACAGTTCTCCCTTTTTCCATATCCCTTTCTGCACGTATTTATTTCCACATGATTACAGGATATCACCAGAGGCCACAAGATTTAAATTCCTGTTGTGAGAAATGAAAAAAAAAAAACACATATGTTGGTATTAAAGACACACACACAAAAGCATGTGGGTTATTTATATTAACATAAATGTATGCTTCCCACATTTGTGAATTGAGTAAATCTGCTCCTCAGCACATAGCAATGAGCCTTATTGTTCTTCAGCTTGGATATTGTTTAATCGTTTTAATTAGTAATGTCGGATGAAAGAGACAGAAAATACTATTTGTTCATGACATGTCATTGCATTATCTTCTTTTTCCATGCATGAACATCATAAATCGTGTATTAACTGTTCCTAACTTTAAAATAATAAAAATAAAACTATATTTCACATAATTAAAACCTAACTGCTCATAAAAAACAAGCATAATTCATCTTAAAGCTTAGCAATTACATTCAGAAGTTTTTAATTTGTTCATAATGTATATTCCTCCTCATTAATAGAGGAGAATAATAACAAGAACCTTTCCTGGACTTTTGTACTTTTGTACTACAGTAGCAGCCATTCAAAATGGCCCTTCTCAGTCAAAAGCTGAATTGCAGCCCACTTCCCTCCAACTATCAGGGAAATCCCCTCCAACTTCCAGTCACTGGAGTGATACCCTCTTGCATATTTTTTCACTCTGACTCCACCCTTTCACTGCATTAAAGGGTCTGACCAGGAGGTGACGCTTCTCTTTAGATGTTAATGTCCACAAATCATGACAGAAAAATATTTTAGTATAAAGATTGATGTTTAAAAAGGAATTGCAGGGGACCAACCAAGGGCCCATCAAGGAAAGTGGGGAAATTTTGAATAGCTACTACTGTAAATACACTCTTTTTATATTGTTGGTTGTATTTTTATTTTTAATGGCATCTTGCTTTAACTCTGCCCTTTCTACTCTATATAAGCTACCAGAATTTCCCAGGAGTAATCCCAAGAGATAAATAAAGTTGTGTCTACGTTTAAGTCTGGACGGGGCCACCAGTGCAGCTGAATGACAGTTGTATTTTGTATCTCTGCTTCTGTCTCCTTGAACCCCAGTCGGCCTCGGCAGATGGCCGCTCACACTGAGGCTGGTTCTGCTGGAGGTTTCTTCCTTTTAAAAATGGAGTTTTCCTCACCACTGTCGCTACAAGCATGCTTAGTGTGAAGGATTGCCTTTGAGTCAATGAGTCAATGCAATTTTCCTTACTGTAGATAAAAAACTTTGAATCAATTTGACTCTATGATCTGGTTGAATTGTCTCTGTAAAGTACCTTGAGAGGACATGTGTTGTGAATTGGAGCTATATAGATAAATAGAAATTAATTAAATAATCTTTCAGAGTTTTATCTTTGTAATTTTTTTCTTTAATTTATAAACACTTGTACAGCATTTAGTTTCCACACTCACAGTTTAATGCCATAAACAGATGGACATTTCTGTATAAACAATGTCTGTGCATACATTTCCCGAAAATTCTGGTAATTTTTTAAATTTTTTATTAGCTTCCCACATAATAATCAGGATTTTCAGGTCAACAAGTTCCTTAAATTTAAGAACTCTTCTTTTCAATAAATAAATGATAGGTGTTCTCTCGGTAACCTTTCTTACTGATGTTTCCAATTGCTCTTTCTTGCAGAAGGAACAAGGGCTTATGTGTTACTGGTATATGTTTTACCCCAGACCTCAGTACAATAACTGAAATATAGGAAAATGATCAAGGAGTATAGCATACTCAACTACAATCAAACAAGTCTCTTACTTTATGTAAAATGATTTATAAAATAAAAGAGAGATGCATGAAAAATAGCTTTTAGGCAACTTTAATAAGCATTAAAAGGGTCGTATGATAAGTCTGGAGGAGCTACAGGGGTCTAGAGCTAATGCGAAGGCAACAACTATTGGTACTGCACTCCACGAATCTATAGCTTTGAGAGAGAGCGTCAAAAACTAATTTTCAAAGACAGAAACAGGAGAAACAGAAGACTTTTTTGAAGTGCAAGATGTGGTGGGAGACTTTATAAATTGTTGATAATGGTGCCGTGGTCAGACATGACTACTGCAAAACTAAAATCTTTAGTCCTCATGTGAATAGTAGGAAAAGCCTAATAGTGTACATCTGTGTTACTACTGGAGGTGACGGTATCATACTGTGGGAATGATTTTCTTCAAAAGTGAGAGGGAAGATGGTCAGGGCTTATGATGTTTTTCTAGTTTAGTTTATTATCTAAAACTGATGTATTATTTCAGTAGCATCAAAATAAACTTACCAGGTAAGGTGGCAGCTTATGGGTAGAGTGTGGGGCTTCAATCTTATCCTGGGTTGGAATTCTGACCTATAGAAACCTTTGTTGCTTTCTTTCCCTCTCTACACCCCCTGGTGTCAAAAAAAGGTAAAATAATGACATTTAAAAATCACTTGTTGGAACAGATTTCTTCACAACAAAAGCATCATAGCAACACAAAATTCTTAAGCCATTTTTTCAAATATATCACTTTTTAAGTTCATCAGTGCTTTCGATTTAAAGACATTTTCTGCTGTACTATTACAGATGGGACTATTTTAATGCAGTGTAAACATTTACTGTTGCTGAGTAAACATCTGAAAAAAGAAAATAAAAGCCTTTTGCAGATAGAGTTCTTCAATGGTTATTACAGATATTATAAAACTCTAGATTAACAGCCAAGGCATCAACACTGAACACAAGCCTACATGCCACATGGCTCTATTAAGACAGATCCTCAGGCGCCTCACTGAGGCTGTCATTGATGTGGACGCTTTTGATGACAAACAGGAACATTAATATTATCCTGGCTTCAGTTTTCGCAAAACTTTTCTGGAGGAAACTGTGTGAAAAGCAATAAATGTGGGGATGTTTTGAAACTGATATTATCTATGTATTTATAAGATTTAGCTTAAAGGGAAGTTACTGCCCATCAGTGATGTGTAAAACCACTAATGATCGGCTGTGGTATGGTATTGGGGATCAGATTAAAGCATGAAATAATGCTGTAATTATTCATTTTAAACTTTTTTTTCATGGATTAGATGGATTTTTTTAGATAAATTATTTAGACCTATATATGCCACACTGCACCATGTTGGTCTCTTAAAATCTGTAAACATCTTTATTTTATAGGAAGTCATAATGAAGCAGCTTTTGGTTCAATTTTAACATTTAGACCTTTTTCATTAGAAGTAAAACGTGGCCGCTGTTCAAAGCAGAGGTCCCCTGGATCTAACAGATTATGAGGACATTACTTGTCTGATCTGAAGACTTTGTGTGAACCCACATATCTTTGGGAAAATGTAGTTCTGTACTTTTGTTGGGCCATTCTAAAACTTTATTAACCCTTTATAATGCACTCAGTGAAATACTTTGATTATCTGCTGATGAAGATTCTTAGTCATCCAGGTAATAGTCATTCCGTAAAAATTCTAAAGTCTTCAAATCTTGGAAACCAAGTCCAGTGGATATTTTTTAATTTTTTTAATTTTTACGGAACTTTGAAAATCAAAATTTCAAGCCTTTAGTGTTATTGAAAAGTGAATGAAACACATTTTTTGCTACAACATAACCTTATAGGCATTAATGCTGATACTGGCACTTACATTTTTTAGTTTATAAACCTGAAAATAATTGTTAAATAGGCTTATTAACTTTATAACTTTACTTTTTAACTTTTCAATTAGCTTTTTACCTTTTTTTCTTGACTTAACTTTTTTTTTTCCAACTTAATTTACAGTAGATAATATATATCATTCAAGGGCTCATCTAATTGGTCAAATGCCAAAATAAGTTGTACAGCCATGTAGCAGTTTATTTGCTGAATGGTTGGATATAGATCTTGTGCTTCTAGACCTCACTGATGGGCATGGGGGGGGGGGGGACTCCATTTGTAAGGGTTATGCAAACTATTTTTACCTTCCTCCTCCAGGAAGTCTCTGCAAAACAGAACATTTCTGCAAAAAAGAACTTGTTCAGATGACTTATTATTATTATCATCATTATAATCATTATTATTATTTTTGAGATGCATCAGGGTATTTATGTTTCGCTTTTTTTTTTTATTTTAAGCATGATTGGTTTCAACGTAATGCTGAAATAACTCCCTCCTTATCTTCTGCTCTCTGGTAAGAGATGGTTTGAGTAGATATTGATTGGTATCTGTCAGACATCCATATTTAAAGAAGAAATAAGTAAGAAATTGACTGCTAAATTAACAAAAATCCCTCTAATTTGTCACCTGGAATAGTCTTTTAACGATATCTTTAGACCCATCAAGGACAGAAGAGAACTGTTGGAATATTGTGAAGGAATCTGGTCGTAGCTCTAAATCTGTGGTCCTATGTTGCTGTTTGTTTTTCATCACTGCTGCACTTTATGGTATAGAAATGTTCTGAACAAAACGAAATGTGATTTTGTATACACTCTGTGTAAACAAAAGATATATATATATTTTTGAGAGTTGTGCAACTACATATAAACTGCAATGATTATCCAATTGTGTCTGATGTCTAGAAGGAGGAATCTCACAGTGTGACAGGTTCAACAACCTACATCTACTGATCAGCTGAGAGAAACGCAGCAGCTCTTGAAATGGGCCACATTAGGATGTGATAGGAAAGATAAATGTGAGGTGATCTATTTCTAGGATTTTTTATGTTTTGCAGAACAGAAACGTGCAAAAACAAGCAGTCAGAACATTACATATTAATTGGGAAATCACAGCAGTAACCGTGGAAACTGCTAATAAATGAGTAGCCTAAAGGATGAAAGTAAAGTAACCACAATGACTGCTGAGCTATAAATATGAAGGAAAAATATGATTATCTACTGTAAATGTAAGGAGGGATACAATTAATTAGTAATTGATCCACTATGAGAATCGTCTCCAACATGGAACAGCAAATAAAAATAACGAAATGTTTTTGATCTCTGGATCAGGTTCTGTAGTAGAGAAGCTTTTTCTGTTTGTTCTGATCAGAGCAAAAGAACAGTGATGCAGAGATCCACAGCAGCAGATAGGTGAATCTTCATCTTTGTTCTCTGTAGTTCTCTAACTGATAAATAATATGGACAGGAGAACATTCTTCTTTTGTTTCTCTTGGATTATTTCTTTGCCTACCAGTAGTACAAGGTAATTTTTGCCACACCTTTTATAAATTAAAAGATAATTGATATTTAGACCTATTTATCTTACAGAACTCTTTATTTTATCATTGGAATTTTTATTATTTTTGCTCGTTTCAGTTTGGTTTTGCTTTTGGAGGATTTGGATTCAAGAAGCAGCTAATTTTGCTTCTTTAATTGGAGTGTTTAACCCAGCAGTCGGATGCAATATTGCTATTAGAGGTGAGATATTATACCTTCTCTTAAAACTGAACTGTCAGTAACCCTAAACCTAACATTACCAGCAAACATCTAACTCCAACCTTAACCAAAACTCAACTGACACCAAACCCAACTAAAGGAAGTGACCAGAAAAAGGTCCTCACTTAGGTACAAACTGTACTGACTATGATGGTAAAATCAGAGAAATGGTCGTCACTCTCATGCCACAGCAGGAGCAGCCAACACACCAACACCAAGTCACACACAAATCACTCCATGTTGGTTCTTTCATGTAACAAGAGCTGCTTCAGGGTGCCTTATTTCTCCCCCCATGTGTTTTGTAAAAGGGATTGATGATTGATAAGGGGATAGAAGTCAAGCCACCTCTCTTATACCTCTGACCCAACAAGTGAGGTATTTAAAGGCAGCTGTGGAAGATCTCAGCCTCCTTAGTTTCTATTTTTTTACTGTCAGCAGAACCTTTTCATAAAAATCATTACAAAGCCAGCCGCTTAGGGAAACAATACGATCAGTTGGTTTCCTTTCCTGAGAGATTGCCTCAGCAGTTGTTTGTATTATTGTTGTATTTCCCTTTCATTTTCTAAAGCAATATTATACATCCTTAGGGGGTCTAGAAATCATTTAACTTATACACACTCGTACTTTGTTATCTGCCTAGAAACACACGATGTAATATCTTATGGTCTCGAGGAGATTGCAGCAGTTGAAATGTTTCTTTTTAATGATTTAAAAATGGTTTAATGGGTTTACTATTGGTTAGCACTGTAGCCTTACACCAGGCAACTTCTTCATTTTAATCATGCCCCAGGGACTTTGTTGAATTTGCATGGTTTCCATGCAAACATGGTTTCTCTATGGGTACTACTTTGGCTAAAAACGTGACTGTTGGTTTGAGCACCCTTAACTCTCCTTAGGAAAAAAAGCAATTAATAGTCAGTTTTAAAAAAATCATTGCTCATATTCTCTGCTGCAGATGCTGCTGGTTATGTATTTGGTTTGGGTAACTGGGCTTGATTTATTTTTTTTACTAGATTTCATCTTGTGTTAGAGCTTAAAGATCCTGCAGATGGTTATCATTGTTTCCCCATCATTTTACTTGAATGATTAAGCTTAAGACAAGGTCAGATGGCATTGCTCAATAAACCATAGTTTGCTAATGATTTAATAACCAGTTAAGTCTATTGTCTATACTTTGTGTCTTACCTAATGTAAATTTATTTCACATGCTTTATTTCATTAAAATATCTACTGAATTTCGCATTTTCTCAACAGAAAATTTGTCTTTATCTGTTTAATTGCAAATAAATTCATTAAAATCAAGTAAGAAACTTGTAAGCATTTAAAATTTTACAAAGCCGTTGAATTATTAACGTTTCTTTTAAAATGCAAAAATAATTATATCATGACCTAAAACAGAAGATGTTTTGTGGCAAATTTTGAGAAATAAGTTTGGTTTTTTAGCACACTCCATGTACAGAGCGGTTTTCAACTAGATATTGTATTAAATGCTTGGAAATCTTTTGAATTATTTGTTGTGGTCTAAGATTTTGAACAGAGAACTTGCTATTTTAATAACAGGCGCATACTTTTGGAATTTGCTCTAGGACTTGCATCTCTTCTCACTTTTTCTGAGATCTTTCTACATACTTAGTGGACAACAATGACTGATTTACCCTCCAGGTCAAAAGAACTGGACATCCTAAAGCGAAGGACAGATAAATAGAAAGGCGCCTGATTTCCCAACCCTTTTATTGATTTTTATCTCTCAGTCCCAGCTGCCAGAGAGATTCTGAGAAATGATCAGTTATCCTCCAGGGGCAGAGAGGGATGTTTCCTTGAAAGAGTTGCACTTCCAAGAACAGTTTGTTTTGAAATATTTGAAGGAAATTTAATTAGAGGGGTGAGAACAGACAACAAGGCTTTTGTTATATGAGTTGCAGCTGTGATCTGTCTGCATATACTGTTTATATGCAGGTGTAAAACTTGACCAATTCCATTTAGATGTTTAATGTGGTATTACTTGATAGGTTTTTGGCATTGTGTCATATTTAAAAAGTCAACATTAAAATCCTTAATGAGACTAAAAGCT
Organism: Cyprinodon variegatus; assembly: GCF_000732505.1. Lineage (NCBI taxonomy): Eukaryota > Metazoa > Chordata > Actinopteri > Cyprinodontiformes > Cyprinodontidae > Cyprinodon > Cyprinodon variegatus. The sequence goes on along the minus strand of NW_015150484.1, from coordinate 227,921 downwards.
TAGCTCTTGTATATCCTGGTAACAGAGCTATACAGAAACACTATTGATAGAGATTGACTTTAATCCAGTCAGATTTAAAGGTATAATGAAGGATGTTCTTTTTCCAGGTGGATCATCAGAATAAGTGGTCCTCCTAATTGTCAATCATTCTGGTGATATGTTTACATAAGGCCATCCTATGTACCTGTACCTATTTTCACTTACCGGTGGTGAATCTGACATAGTGGAAAAATTTTAAATCTTCTTTTGGAAAGTAAGTTTGTATGAGTAATGCAAACAGCAACTTTTAAACAGCATGCACAAGGAGAATTGGGCTTGTGCATGCTCTTGCACGTGTTTAGTAGGCGTCCCCTCTCTGGAGCTAGTACAGGGTTGTGCATGGGCATTAGTTTAAAAAAGTTGAGAGGGCAGGTATTTTTAAAGTCATGAAAATCCTCAACTATACCTTTAATTGCCTTGCCAACCATTTAGTTAAGCGGGCAGTTAAAAGGGTAAAATGGACCTATTTTGTTTCATTTCAAATCATATATCTATGTGGAATACAAAGACATTCTCAGGTTAAAAATGATTTCTTTGATCCAGTCAAACCCAGAAGCTGAAGAGGAGGAGGCTCCTACACAACCAGCAAGGAGGCAGCGAGCACCTTTGATTGGTGAGTTGGTATCCTGTTTTCTACAGGTCTACTGTAAAGAGAGTTTAGAGCTACACTGGCATGTTTCTGTTGCATTATAACATCCTGTTGAATCCGCTCAGTTGCCTAGAACCATCTTCCTGGCAGTGTTGAAGGTTTTTATGTGTTTGTTTGCGTAAGACACTTCTAATAGCCACTTTGATTGTACAAGGTCAGAACAATCTGAGAAGAACTACTAGAAGTACAAAGTTAAGGATAAATTAGCATCATGCTTACAGTTAGTTGTCTTGGCCTTTTAGCTGAGGTCAGGGATGGAAGTAGTTTCAAATTCTTGCCAGTACTATATGGTAATGGCTCATGTAATATAGCGGTTTACCAAGACCTAAAACTGCTTTACACTGCATTCAGAAGCAAGTCTGCCTTAGATCAGTGCTATTTGGCCCTCTGACTACCAACAGCAGGCAAGGCAAGTGAAATGTCTTGCCTTAAGACACCTTGACAGAAACATATTAAGCAGAGGTTCGATCTGGTGACCCACTGGTTACACGACAAATCCCTGCATCCAAAACTCCCTTAGTCACCATTGCCCCAATTTAATAAAAGTAACAGGCTTATGTTTTAAATCATAGATTGCTAAATATAGACCAATATATTATTTTATATTTTAGTTATACTTTTTTACTTAAGATATTTCAGCTTCTCCATTTTGATTACTTAAGAATAGGAATAGAATTATCAGGGTTGACTAATATTTGATGATTAATTGAAAATGAAACTCGACTATTAATCTTAAGAATTTTTCTAGTCATTTCAGGGATTGCCTCCTGTACCCCGCACTATTTATTCACACCACTTGCAGTGGGATATTTAAAGCCTGTGCTGGCATTATTGCTATTAAACCTATCAGGTAGTATTTTTTTTATCTAATCAGTTAAACTGGTAAAATACCTTAGAACCCTTGATAAAAGAAAAATATTAAAAAATAGCAGTTATTTTAACTCTTGATTAGGAAAAAATTAACTTCAATGGTAAAAATACTTTCACCTATGAGATCCTCCTAGTGTTTTAAATCCTCTAATACATTACAAGTTACACAGAGATCCTGAATGCATTATAATGCAATGACAATTTTGAACTTCATTTAAAAAATGTTAACTCAAATATTAAGGTATTAAAAGAAAAATGATATTGAAATGATCAAAAATATTTTTTTAGGACAACAGCATGAAATATGTACATCCTAAAAGGATGGACAGAAATAGAAACAACGAGGGACAAATATTCAAAGGTCTTTTTGCCTTTTCATCTTGGTTTTACAGAAATACATTGAGTTCATTAATAGAAATGATCATAGGAATTCCTCTATAATCTGATGCAAAGAACCCTGAAAAGTAGGCACAGGCTTTTCTTTTTTTAATTGGGGAAAATAGGTAAACAGGTAGAGCGGAAGTAACTGGGCGTTTCTGGCTCACTAACCCTAATTGGAAAAGTGAAATCAAGCACAGCACATGATTGTACAAGCAGTTATTGTTGGCAAATCAATCAATAAATTTTCCATTTTATGTAGCAAATAATGGGTGTGTTGAAATTGCAGTGTCAGGGTTGGTGGTTGTTGTTGTGGACCTAAATGTGGAATGCAGGAGGCAGAGAGATTTTTTCCCTCTTTAATGCTGAAGTAGATGTTACAAAAACATAAACTATAAATAAAAGGCTGGCAACTCAGAAACCAATAACTAGAAACACTAGGAAAAACATTCAAGAATCAATGAAGAGGATCCAGCAATCAGGAGCTGCACAGGAGGAGGAGCAGCATTTATGGAGGACAGAACAAACAAAAGGCTAATTAGCTGATATGCAGCAGGTGTGGATAGAATTAACTAGAAGAGAGCTAGGGTGAAAAGGACACTGACACAACAACAGACAATACCTCAAAAAATAACACTGCTTAAATATAACACAAAATGGAAAAGAAACCAATGACCAACCAAACAGAATGACGTAAATAGCTTGAAAACTCAAAAAGAATCTTAAACAAAAGTCCACAAAGGGCAGAATCATGACACACAGTATGTTTTATTATGAACATAAAAGGAAGTGAAAAACATTGTTCACAATATACGACTGGACATTTAAAGGGAGTCAATAGATGACATAAATTTTTGTTATCAGAGCTGATTTCATCTTTAATAAATGCTCTAAATAGTCTTCTGAATACAAATTAAAGGAGAATTCCGGTTTTTAACACTTTTAGCCCATTTTCTGTAGTGTCCAGGATGAAATCGAATGATCGACACCAAAATTTTGACAATTGGTCCTGTCTCTGCTTTTTGGCTCATTTAGAATCACCCCCTGGCTGCTTTAGAATGGCTTCCATAGAGCATGTCCGATAATGTCCTTAAAACAACCTTAAACGTTCTTTTTTTTAAATATGCTACTCACCGGGTCGTCAGCGCTGTTCAATGACGTTCCAAAAAAAGTTTCGTAAAGAAAAAACGTTCCTGTAGTGTTTTATTTAGCATTTTGTAAATCCCATTGAGTTCTGTTGGAATAGTCAATATTCCCCTGCCACCGGAAAGGGAAATGGGGCCTGTTTACACAGTTGTAGTCTTTTCGCTTCACTCTGTGTACTCCGACGTCGAGGTGCTAACGTCTCTGTTAAACACTTTAAAAAACTCTGAAAATGGAATACGAAAGGTGGATTCTTGATTCTCGACGTCGGAGTACACAGAGTGAAGCGAAAAGACTACAACTGTGTAAACAGGCCCCATTTCCGTTTCTACAGGAACGTCATTGAACAGCGCTGACGACCCGGTGAGTAGCATATTTTAAAAAAAGAACGTTTAAGGTTGTTTTAAGGACATTATCGGACATGCACTATGGAAGCCGTTCTGAAGCAGCCAGGGGTGGATTCTAAATGAGCCAAAAAGCAGAGACAGGACCAATTGTCAAAATTTTGGTGTCGATCATTCGATTTCATCCTGGACACTACAGAAAATGGGCTAAAAGTGTTAAAAACCGGAATTCTCCTTTAAACCTATTTAAATCCCCCATTTTTAGACCAAATATCCATGAATAAAGTCATCTTGTGAAATTCTGCAGGGAATTTCTTTTATGTGATTTTTTTCTAATTTCAGTAGTTCAGTTTCTGGTATGAGACTCATTTATTTGTTAAGCTTTACAAGCTTGATAGTTCCATAATTATTGGAACTGACTTTTCACATATATATCAAGTTTTAAATTTACACATTGAAATAAATTGTTCAAACCTTGACAATAGATTCAAAAATAAAAATGTGGGTTGTCTGAAAGGAAATACTTGTGATTTGAAACAAATGATTACAATGATATAAAAATATACTTATTTAAGTTATATATACTGGGGTCATTATCTTGTTAGGGAACTCATAACCTTTGGCTGAAAGTTAAAAACATTCCACTAGATTTTGTTTTCCAAGTTTGAAGACTTTTTGTTTCCCATCCAGAAAGCTTTCTCAATTCAAAATGTCCGGAGAAGTGTTGAGCTCCAGGCTTTTATAGGGTACCCCAATTAGAGCCTAGTTATGACTTACAAAACATGCAAATTGAACCAAAAACATGTCCAGCCTTTTGTAATGGGGAGTTGTTGAGGTTGTTGTTGGCCTGCAAATTCACCCAAAACTGGCCCGAGCCTCTGCAGTGGGGAGTCGTTATTGGCCTGGCTTACAAGAGTGATGTTTTGACCACCTGCATGGCGATGAGGAATGAGATGATAGCGGGAAGGAATTAACTCTATCGCTGCGTTATAGCTTATCGAGAGCTGAAACCTTAGTCCCCCCCCCTCTATTTAAGGTTGTTTTTTCTCTGTTAATGTAAAGCCATGTGAACATTCTGCTTCTCAAACGAGTGTCCTTTATCATTAAGGTGTAGGTGGACAGCAGAGTCCTGTCTTGAGGAGGTAGTTGCCTGTTTCTGACACAATTAATTTGTGGTTTAGTACAGTACCCCTATTTTTAACTGCAAAATGCAGCCTACAACCCATCCATCCATCCATTGGGGAGAAACCTCTGGGAGAACCAGGCTCAACATGGCGGTCTTCTGCTGGACCGGTTGAGATGAGACAGGGAACGCAGTAAGAGCCCAGGAGGAATGACACTCTGATGAAGCTTTAGCTACAATGGTAGAGGAGGGGCTGGTGGTGGGTTGAAACGGTGTCATCTAAATGAAGTAACACAGCGCATCCACCGCGTGCGCACAGGAGCCTTTTAAGATAAACTTTGGATTTCAATTGGCTTTCGTGGAGGTGTGGTTCAAATCTGATTGGCTGTGTCACAGGTAGATGTAGAAGCAATGAGTTTCTTCAGTTTAACTTTCGCCTAGGCTCTATTTCATGGCGTTGGATTTTGGTGTCTCCCAAACACAATGGTGGGCGGAGTCACGGAGTAGTGATCCATACCTAAGGTCTGGTTTAGTGGATCTACAGTATGTGGAAGGACATATTGGAGTGTGTTCTTACCCTTCCAGGTAATTTTTAGTAGGCTACACTGTGGGGCTATTGATAAATGGAACTTACCTTGTTTCACATGGTTTTCCCCGGCTTTTGTTGAAAAATAATAATAATAATAAATCTTCTTCTTCTCCAGGTTTACAGCAGAGCAGCAGAGAAAGGGAGAACTAGAAAAGCACTCTAGTCCTCCGCTAGGTAGCTTATTTTCCCCACATGTCGTGACCTCCAACTTAAGCTAATGTATGTCTTACGGTAGTTTAAAAAAAAAAAAATACCGGTTCCAGATGGTGATCTGGATCATAACCAAATAGTAATAATGTGTTGCCAGCCACCATCACCTTCTCTGAACATTTCAGCAAAATCCGTCCATAACTTTTTCAGTAATGAAACAAAAACAACAAAAAACAATGCTAATGAAGCCAAAAACTCCTTGGTAGAAGTAAAATGTCTTTACAGTGGGATAGTGGGAACTCCGAGTATCAGTCTTCTATCAGTAATTCTTTAAAATCTGACAGTTGTTAAAAGAAATTCAGGTTAGAAAAACAGATATTAAATCTCAAAATTCAATAATTCCCATTTAAAGGAAGAAAAACATCCAGAAAAATACAAAAAAGAAAATAACAGAACAAACAACCACTCTGAGAGTGCAGACCTCCACCAAGCACCACATTTTGCCTCATACTGTGACCTGCAGCTGGAGCTAAAACTCACACATGAGGATCATGACGTTTGGAGTCCAATGCTGAAGCTGTCCTGCCACCCTCTGGTTTAAGTGGGGAACTGCTCGTGTCCTCCATAAATCATTTTCTCACAATGCTATAGAATCCTTAAAAGGAAAAATCCTGTATCTTGCTTATGATCTGGATCATCAGAAAAATTTAAAGGATTGTTCGTTGGCATGAGGTGCACCTCTGGTTAAAAATGTCAATTAAATGTATTCATAACTTTTCAAATATTAAGATGAAGTTCGGGTAAAGATTTGCCTCTGCTTTAGACACTAAAAATGAATGAAAAATGAACAAGATTCAACGCAATGTCATTGAGAATTACTTAAACACCCGTGTGTGTGTGTGTGAACTGGTACTTAGTGCAAAGGTGTAATTTAGGTTAACGTTAGGGTGAAGAATGTACCAGTAATGGTTAGGTTTGGGGCAAGTGTCATGGTTAGGCTGTAGGGGGGGTTGTAAATGGGAAGTTTTGCTTAAATGAAGGTCATTAGGTGTGCAGGCAAAGGTCCTCACTTTGTATTTAAAACAAGGAAGTGTGGAAGTCAGTAGCTAAATTGAGGATGAATACATATTACCCCCTTCATTACATTATTTTTGTCATGCAGCATGTCTCTGTTGTTTTTAGGCCGGCTGCTTGCCACTCTCTGCCATGCTCCTCTCCGTTAGTTAGAAGGAGCAGTTGCACCTGTCTCACTCCTGAACAGCCTATTTCCTCCTAGCTACTATCCATATCAAACCGCTCTCTCCCTGTCAGTCTCTACCAGATTGTCTCATTCCCAGGCAGGTTTTTTGCAGTGATTGTTTGCACCACCTGCCACCCTGTGTTCCTGTGTTGACCTGCTCTCATTGGATTCTACTTGGCTTCAAGCTATGGTCATTATCTGCACTGCCATTTCCTATCACCAGTCTGTTCGACCTACATTAGCCTATTCAGCCTTTATCCGACTACTCAAAGCGTGCCACCAGCCTATCACTCACTGTTTAAGCCATCATTTGCTGTCTCAAGCCTTCTACCAGCCCATTCGCCTAGGGCCCCGGTCTCTCACTCTAACAAGCTCTTAATAATCCTTTAAATAAAACACCCTGTCTGGCTGAATATCAGCTTATCTGAAGCCTTTTATTACAATTAAATTCATGCATAGATTTTAACTAGATAAAAAATAATGTTCAATTCAAAATTATGGTATTTAACTTTCATTAACTGAAAATAAAGCAAGTGTGTTATCATTCTGTTTCAACAACTAATTACCTAAATGCCCAACTCCAGCACTTTCTGAACAGGATCTGGCTGAAGTTCAGGAAGCAGTGGAGTTGGGCAATTAGCCCGTTGTGCTCCTTATTGGCACTGCAGGCTGACTGGTAGAAGAATAGGTCCTGTATTTGTCCCGATGATCAGCAGCTCGAAAAGGTCGGTCTGAAGGGGTTTCTATATATATATATTCCTAAAGAAGTCATAACCTTGACTCTTATTCATAAATCATTACACAGGTTAATAATGTACTTATGCCAAAGGCACTAAAATGGTGCTCACAAAAAAACAGTTTTTCTTAATAAATCACAGCTGTACTTCAAAGTTTGTCTGCAGGGCTCCACCTGACATTCGACTCTCTACACCCCCACATTCAACCATAAATAGTTCATGCAAAGCACCACATGAAGCTCATTGTGTATTTAAAACGAGCCAGCTGATCATTGTTATTTAATGGTTACCCATGGCAACCACAGGGAAGAAAGCTAAGAAAGGGTAGTTTAATTGAGGCAGAGGTTGGCTAGTTGTGGTGGAGAGTCAGAAAAATAAGTTTGAAAGCCAAAATTGAGGAGTGATGAATAAAAGAAAGTGTTATGTAAGACAACACAAGTCTGATGTATGGACTGGTCATATTAACAATAGCATTCAAACAGTAGGCAGTAATGTGAATTTCATTAAATTATGTTTTTCCTATGAGTGGCTTCAGGAGTTAATTATTTGCCAATTATGTAAAACACCTGTGGGGGAATCTGCACTGATAAGAGCTGTTTCTCAGAAACTGCAGAGTAATTATCAGCTGTAATTAATCAAATAAAAAACAAAAGAAACAAACAAAAAGTGTCTTTGTGTGTTTCTGTGTTGCCCTGCGACAGACTGGTGACCTGTCCAGGGTGTAAACCGCCTCTTGCCCATAGACTGAGACAGACACCGACCCCACGCCCTGACAGGACTAAGTGGGAAAAAATAGATGGATGGATGGATGGATGGATGTTATTTACAGCTTAGGGGAGAGTGGAAATGGTTGCAACAACTTTTACTTTTCCCTCAATTGAATTGTATTAGAATGACAATATTTTCACATTGTAAACTAAAAACTGTCCCCCACACATAATTCAGAAGTCTGATATTAAGCTAGTAACGTTGTTGACCAGATTTTTAAGATGTTAGAGTAATTTATTAACAAATCACACATTTTTATATCTGTGTATTAATTTTTTTTTTACAATTGTTTTACTTTACTATTGTCCTTTTTCTGTCTAATAGCTTACATGCAAAAAAAAAAAAAGGGAGAAGGGAAGTTGTAGGACTTATCCTATAATTAGTGGAATTGGATATTGGAGGAATGAAGCCGATCCAGTATTCCGATCCAATGCAACCTCTTTCATTTAGATCGTGCAGAAACACTGTTAGAGCCATCTAGTGATTCTATATCTCAGATTGAACTATATTTACTATATTTAAAATGACTATTAGGTTCAGTCATTCAAAAGTGATAACGGCCCACACACTGTCCATCGATATCGGATGGGAAAAATGGATCATAGCATTTCAACCTATTTTTCACATCTTCGTTATTGAGGTCATGAGGGACTGTTGCACCTGTTCATTTACCATCTTTAAAAAAACGTTATGCTTCCTCAAAGCACTAGTTTTGCCCCATGGAGTTTATGCCTAACTATATACAATAATGGTTAAGTTGTATATACAGACAATATAATATAATCACACACACACACACACATAATCATTAAAATACTCCTCTATTACCTATATTATCAATTCTCCCCTGAAGGGATTATGGGATGTGTCTGATATCTTGATGGAACAAAGAGGGGGTAACTGTGCTGTAGGATTCTCACCAGAATAGTTAAATGTATACTGGTCGAATTAACAATGTTGTGACTGCCACACGATGCAACAATCCCCCTCAAATACTCTGTTTCTTTAGAACCGTGAACCAAGCCACCTTTCATTTTTTTCTATAGTGGATCTATGCTCACTGATCTCCTGTACACCACCCATGATGAATACGGATGGTCTTTTCAATACTGGACCCAGCTTAGCAGTTAGGAACTGCTCATTATGAAGGGCCAGGTAACCTTGGTGATCTCTAAAAACAAGCTTCCTCTTTATTCTTCCATTTACAAAGTGTCCAGCATTGTCAAAGCATCCACCGAGTGTCATTATGCACTGGTGTTTTAATGGTCTTTAAATGTTCACAGCATATACTAGATGAATTCCTCACACCTTTTTTACATGTATATATATACTAACTTGAAATTTTAGCTTTTTTTCCACCTTTTTTTATTCATGTGACAGGCTGGCTTGGCAGCGACCCCCACCTGGCCATCTGTGTCACCATGTTCCCCCGTATCCAACATCTAACCAAACAAATGGGTCAGAGTCGGCGTGAGAGGCAGCACAGCTCACAACATCTGAGTTAAAGTTGGCATACTCAAGTTTTAGTGTCTGTTTGGTGCTTATATAAGCTTTATAAATTAAACCCCATGGTATTTTACATATAGAGTCCTTTTGAAATTGTCTTAGAATAGATGCATACATGTTTTTATAAGAAGCACAATTAAATATAGCTAATTTAGAAGCATTTTCTCCCTTTTTTAAAAAACATTTATATACAACTTATTCAACTGCATCTTTTTTCATACTTTTTTATAATTAAATTATAATGGCTGTATAACATAATTACAAAATAAACCATGCCTGTCATTTCACATTTCTCCTTCCTTTTTTTAGCTGTTTATTTCCTGGTGTTAAACTTTCATGCTTTGGTTTAGTTTCACAGGCTTGCTCTTATGATCTATACTGCCATTTCAGATATTTTATAAATGCAAACTTTGCTGGAATAAAACTGTTGAAACCCTGTCATCAGATTAATAAAGATAAGGTTTGCTTATTAAAATAAAATGAAACTGACAGAAGTGGCATGAATTAATAACACAGAATACTTTAAACAATAATATTTAAACAAATATTGGGAAATAAAATAGCCTGGAGACAAAGGATAAAACACGTAACTTCATATTTTGTTGATCATCCTTGGACAGCATTCAACATCGATGAGTTCATAGATCACATCTCACCGAAGACGACCCCTAAAGAGTAAATGTGTTTCTAGCTTTACGGCCTTGAGTACTCTGAACATGCAGTAAGATCACATCAGGTTTTGTGATTTATACTGCCATCCATTTGCCATTGTAAAATGGGAAAACCTGCAAAATTGCCAAAATACTTTGAGAAATATGTATATGGTAAAATATATCAGTTCATACAAATTGTATGTTCTTCAAACAAGCAACTAAATGAAAACAATCTAAAAAATCTCAGATCTGAGATGTCAAAAAGGCTAAAAACCACACAAATCTGAGGCAACTGGGGGCATAAAAACTGAAATGACCGACTATGTAGAAATATTAAATGAAACAAAGGAAGGGTTAGTAAAAGCCATGTAATATGGGATTAGAATGGATTCAGGCATTTGTGTTTAATTCAATAGTTAACTTGGTGGAAAAGCTGCTTAAAAAGCTGTTTAAAATATCAGATAATACATACAATAACCAAAGAAAGTTTAGATGTACATGCTTTGATTACTTTGTAATACCATTTTGTTGTTATTGTAAAGTAAGTCTTGGAAACAACCACAGATACAGAGAGTTCTGCAAGCGAGCAGTGCGATTCTGTCTCCCCCTGGCTGTCAAATATGGCCGCCTCGCATTGAAAAATAATATTGAGAAAAAAAGAAAAAAAAAACTATGATGAGAAAGTATCTTTTGAAAAAAAAAGGAAATCTCACAACTCAGATAAATTGCAAAATATCAAAGGTATTTAAACTTTAATAAATATTTTACATTAACTTCTTTTCTTATGTACATATATAGTACAGAAAGATAGGTGATTTTTCTGATGCATTAAATTAAACATGTACAAATAATACAACTTTTAAGAGCGAAAGAAACAGACTGGCCTTCAGAGGTTTAGCGAAGATATGATTAATTTTTTTTCTTTATTTTCTTTTCTTTAATGAATAAATGCATGAGAAATGTTTTAACTTTTAGCAACATTGATGAACAAAGCACCATTACTGACTTAAGGAAGAAAAAAAGAGTCATAAAATGATTATTTCCCTCATGACTGTGAATTCCACTTTGCTTGGTGGGAAGTCTAAGCACCAAACATTTGCAACTGCCATTAATTAATCTTTCACACTTTAAATTCCTGAGAGTTTAGAATCCTTACAGAAAACATCTGCTTTGGAAATGGCACCATTCTAACAAGCGTGAAAATTGAAATTGCATTTATTACTCTAGGAACTTTCATTTAAAAATATCTAATATTTTCAGGGCAACAAATATTTAATCTCACAAGAAGACACTTAAATCTAAAGGGCTGGTTGAATCATTAGCAGTAACATTAAATATAATCTCGAAAATAAAGGTGCTAAACTCTGTTTTATGGGTACTTATAAAACAATATTTACATCGTATCTACAGGGAGACTGAATTCTTAGATAACATATTTTGATGTGAAGAGAATAAAAAGTAACTTGGCTTTTCAAAGGCCCTGTGCAACTTTAACCCTGTTTAAAGGCATGCTAAAATGCACCAAATCGGCAATATTTAGCATGATATTCAATGAGAAAAAAAGTAAAGGTATAATGTAGGATGGAGGTTCCATTTGGATCATCAAAATAAGTGGTCCTCCTAATTGTCAATCATTCTGGTGATATGTTTACATAAGGCCCTCCCATGTGCTCGTCCCCAGGTAGCTATCTTTCCGGTGGTGAGTCTCACATAGTGGAAAAATTGCAAATCTTGTTTTCGAAAGTAAGCCTGTATGAGGGATGCAAACAGCAACTTTTAGCATGCACAAGTAAAAATGGGCACGCGTTTAATTGACATTCCCAAACGGGAGAGGGTACAGGGTTGTGCATGTCCCTTTTTTTTAAAGGGGAGAGTGGTCTTTTCAAATATTCTCGAAAATCCTCCACTATACCTTTAAATAAAGATGCATTTTGCTTGACTCTAGGAGATATTTTCTTTAGCTGGCCTAATATAAAACATTGTTGCAGTCAAGAAGAGTTTATCTCTATAAGAGATTTGGGAATGGCTGTTCAGTTATTAGGCATGACCCCTTTTCATCCTGAGGAGAAAATTTCGCTTCTCCTCCAGAAGTTCTTGTATCCGTTTGTTCCTGGTTCTTTCTCTGAGACTGACCCGGTGCTTTGGGATCAGATTGTTTTGAGAGATGTCACCGGTCACACTAACAACACTGTTATCAAACACATCGATTGAGTTTCTCTCATTGTTCTCCTCAGCTATTTGCTGATGCTTCGAAGTGGGGATCATTTCATAGGTTACTGTTGTTTGTTCTTCATTTGTGTGAAGGACCAAGGTGGGAACAGGGGTACCAGGAAGGTCTGAAGTTGTCGCTGGAATGGATTCAACTACAGGAATGAGTTCAGACAGGTCCATCCCAGGGGATGGGGCTAGCTCTGTTGTGTCCTCTCCGTTTATAGTTGCGATATCCATGGAGTCACTGTCTTCCTGCCCTCCGAAATTGCTGTAGGACTCTTTAATGGTATTGCCACTTGGAAATGTCACTGTGATCTCGCTATATGGCATAGTCGCTGTGACAGCCTCAGGGCTAACGTCATAAGAGGATTTTAGGAAATCATCAAAAGGGCCAGGTGTCGTTGCGTCTGTGCTAACGAGGTGAATGGATGGAGCATCGTCCGTGAACAGAATGTCCCTATTAATGTCCGTTGGGCTAATCTTTGACTTAGAGGAAGGAAAGTTCAACACTGTCCCTTCTACTATGTGGTTGTGAGAAATAGCGGAGGTAAAAACCTCATCTGGGGTGGGCGGTGTGCCCGGTGAGGTTTCGTGTTTTGGATTGATCTTTATCTCCTTAACTTTACTCTGTTTGACATTTATGTTTGACTTTATGGCATCTTTTGATACTTGTTTTTGGCTGTTTTTAATGTTCGTCTTTGTTTGAGGTTGCTTTGTGACAATTTTCTTTGACTCTGGAGTTTTTTTGGGATTGGTCTTTAAATCAACCTGCTTTTTAGGTAACGGTTTAGTTTTCTTTTCTGGCAAGGTTTTTAATGNTGATTTTTGGGGCTAATGTTTGGTGGATATGTTTTTTTTGCTTTATACTTTGATGAAGTATTTGTTCTTAGCACAGTTTTCGCTAAAGTTGTCTTTTTGACTGAAGGGTTTGTGTTCGGTGGACTAATTTTTCCCCCATTAGTTTTCTTGTGGGGAGGGTTAATGCCTGGAACGTTCTTTATTGGAGAATTATTCAGTGTAGATTCATTTTTGGGACTAATGTTTGGTGGATTTGTTTTTTTTACTTTATACTTTGATGAAGTATTTGTTCTTAGCACAGTTTTCGCTAAAGTTGTCTTTTTGACTGTAGGGTTTGTGTTTGGTGGACTAATTTTTTCTCCATTAGTCTTTGATTGAATAGTTTTCTTTGGAGTATTATTCAGGGGAGTTTTCTTCTTTGCATGAGGGTTTGGTGGTCTGGTGTTATTTGCTAGAGTGGTCTTTTTCATAGGTGGGTTTGGCAGAATTGTTTTTTTGGGATTACTGCTTGGTGGTTTGGTGTTTTTTGCCGTTTTCTTCACTGAAGTTGTCTTTTTTTGAGATATATCCTTTGGAGGGGTCTTCTTTTGAAGATTTTTCTTTGGTGAAACATATTTTTCTGTAGTATTTCTTTGTGTTATTTCCTTTTTTACACTTTCCTTTGAAGGAACCAGAGTTTTTTTGTTTTGTGGTTGAATGTTCTTTTTAGGATTGCTTTTAAGTGTGTTTACTATAACGGTACTACTCTCCATGAGACTTGTTACGGGAGTGGGCTTTGGTGTAAGGAATTCGGCACTTGTTCCTGCTGCTGACGTAGCTGAGGAACTCTGTAGCATCAGATCTGTGATGTCAGCATTGGGATGATTTGTATAAAACGCAGTGTTGATAGTAGGCACAGTGGTGGGGAGGAGAAAAACGCCTGTTTCAGCTGGTGGAGGAGTTGGAATTACTTTTGTTGCAGTTGGTGTAGATGTAGAGGAATGGATGGTTTCAGATGTAGAAGCTGGAAAATTTGGGGTTGCAGAAGTTGAAAAAGTGCTAGAAGAGGTGGAGATGAAAGGCAAACTGGTTGTAGCTGGAAGATGAGAAGGAATTATTTTTGTGGCTCTCAGAGAAGATGTGGGATGAAAGGTTTGGGTTGTGGTGTCCTGGAGGGGTGGGGTAGCAGCAGAAGCAAATTTGGTCTGGAGGAAAGGAGAGCTAGTTGTAGCCAATTGAGTGGTAAGTATTCCTTTAGTGAGTTGAGAGGTGGTTAGGATTAAGCTCAGGAGATTTATAGATGGAGTAGGGGTGACAGTATTACTGGGGGCAGTGCTACTAAGGGTAGATGTAGCAGTGGGGTTAGGTCCAGGTTTGGTGATGTTGATGCTGCTGCACGTCTTGCAGCATAAGCGCCAGTAATCCGGTAGGAAACAGCGGCGCTGAAGAGCCTCCATACGACAGAACAGCGAGCGGTCTCCCTTACATTGCAGGCCTGTGAAGGAGAGACAATGACCTCAGACTAGGAACAAAAAATAGCAATGTGTAATTTGCAATATAGACATATAGAATGTTAAAGGTTGTAATTAATAAAATAAAATTTTTGTGTAACTAGCAAAATCAAGAAGTAAAGCCAGACCATCAACAAAGAATGCATGAAGGTAAAGGAGGAAAATCTTAAGAACAGTCATCATATTAGTGCAGAGCAGCTGAAATAGAAGAAAATAAAAGCCAGTCTTCAGTTGAAAATAATACATTTCTCCTGTCTAAGAATAAGACCTTAATCTTGATCAGCAGTTTAATGTAAAAACTTCACCACACACTACAAAGAAACTAGGGAAGTCCAAATTAACCTCCAAGTAGGGTGACCAGATGTGCCTAAATAACTTGTGCGAGAAAATCACACATTTTCCCCTTCTGTCCCACCATCCCACAAATCAAAGCAATGTTTAACTGCATGAAATTACAAAAAAAAAGTGGATACCAAAAATTCAAAGGCGCTTTTCCTAAATGCAAAGAAAGCAGAGCTGCAGCTATTGTCACACAGTTCCCACGTCATGACCAAGCTGCACACAGTTCTGTTAAATGGGGAACAGGTAAAAGATTTTAACATACAATAGGATGGGAATTAAGTTGAAAGAATGATAAAATCAGCCACAACAAAGACTGTAGAACAGTTCATAACTGGGTGAGGTTAGTCACAGAAGATTCTTACGGATTTTTCCAAAATAATTTTTAGATTTGAGCACAGTGTAAAGCAACAATGTAAAAATGGGTCACAAAAGAAACGCAAAGCATTCATAAGCATTCTAGTTGTCCCACTTTTTGATTTTTCTAGATCTGGTCACCCTACCTCCAAGTAGTGGTTTCAGATCTGGGCATGTCTTTGTCTTCCATGCCAACAGCAAGATGCATAGACAACTTTTATATGGTCCGTTCTTTTATTA
The DNA here is from genome assembly GCF_000732505.1 of Cyprinodon variegatus. NCBI lineage: Eukaryota > Metazoa > Chordata > Actinopteri > Cyprinodontiformes > Cyprinodontidae > Cyprinodon > Cyprinodon variegatus. The sequence continues at coordinate 212,297 of NW_015150484.1, read as the reverse complement.
ATCACGCTAATTTAATGCATACAACTTGCAAAGAAGTGTTATAGTTCCTTGACATTATTTTGTTGATTATTGTCAACCTTGTTGACTCTTCTATATGGGAGCTATTAAGCTGTGGCTTCGGCTTCTAGAGAAATGCACACAAAAATTCTGAAATTCTGTGGATATTTCAGATAAACTGGAATATATCAAATTGTCAATTATCAATATCAAAACAGATCGAAAAGGCCAGCATTAGGTTTGCAAAAACCAAATTATGTAACTGAGGACTGTATCTATAAGTCTTAATTCATACAGTGGATGTTTTTGAAATCTTATCACCAAGTGTGTTTCATGTGAAGATTTATCAACACATTATTGGGATTTTCTTAGTCAAGTTAACCATGATGTCTGCTTACTATAAAAACAAAAATAGTTGATAAGGAGATCCTGAAGCGTCCAGACTTTCACAATGAAGTTAATTAGAATCCTGATCAAACCATGTGATGCTGTGCTTCATTTACACAAATTACATATTTAATTGGTATTGTTTAAATGGCTGACATATGTTTCCTAATCGGGTCTAACTATATTGTTTAAAAGCATCAACTGATTTTTTTTCTGTCAGAAAATTCCTACAGAGTGAAAAGTCACACTTTTTAAAACATTTTTATTGATACAACTTTGCTGTTGATAATGACAGGAACTGAAACAATGAGATGTATGCCTCCACCTCCAGCTCATTATATAGATATATAGTTTTTTTTTTTTTTTACTTAAGAAAAATAATTCAACTGTATCGAAAGTTACAAGTTCACAGTCACTTTGGTAAAACACTTGATTACTTGAAAATCAACAAGTCAATCTGTTAATTGACTGAGAAAGAAAACATGAAGTACATAAATTATATTTGCTTTTTAAAGAAAATACATAATTTTCATGATGATGTAAAAACTGGAATGGCACATTAAGTGTCATATGAAACATTTACAAAACATTAATAAAATTTCCCTGATAAATCAAAGTGCATATAGACGCAGTGCACGTAGTCCATCTGAATGTTTCTTCGAACATTAGCCAGCCCAACGCAGCAGGCCAGTGAAGCCACAAAACAGTTACCCATAGTATAGAATATTATAGAAGAAGATAACAGTCATGAACATTATTAAATACAGTCAACACCAATTTTATATACAGTATCGCACTGCTAGGTCTGGCTTGGTCTCTTACAGTCCAACTCCAGCAGAAGGAAACCTTGGATAGCTCGCTACATAGTCACAACAGAAATATGTGATCACAATACAATGACAAGTCTGAAGTGTTCTTTTCTTTTTTTTTTGTTTTCCAAGATGCCATATGTGTCAGTACCCTAGGCCCTTTGAAAATCCTTTCCGGTAGTCGGACACTGGTCCGACATCAGCCTCGTAGGTTATGATGGTTGGCGGGTGTGAGTTTTTTTTAAAAGTTGGTTTGAAGCTGCCTCTATTCCGAGTGAAACTTTGAATGAGTAAAGCCATCTCTTTCACAGATAAATGCCATTACATTCAATCCAAGATAAGGCATTGTTCATGTGGTTAATGTTCGTCAAAAAAAACAAAAACCAAAAAAAAAAAGTGAGACCACCCGACTCTCTCAAAATCAAAGTTTATGAGGTATTTCTGTATCTGATCGCAGTGTGTTAAAAGCCCAGATGATTTAGCACCCACGCGCACACACTCACACATGACGGGATGCACATCCACCCTATGCACATGCACTCGTGGATGCGCACAGTGACAGATGCACGCTCGCACAAGCACGTGTCCAAACATCCAGGTGATAGATGCAAATGTGCATGACAAAAGGTGATCCTATCCTGAAAGAAAAACAAGAAGCAACAGTAACACCACTGATCCATCTGAGCGAATGGAGAGGCAACTAACTGACCAAGTCCTGCATAATATGGGTCGAACCCGTTCTCCCACAAAACACTTTGCCTTTTATTAAATATTTATCTGTATTCATGTAAAATTATTTAAAAAAATACACATAACAGTCAAGGATCTAAGCGATCAATAGCAGTCCAAAGGTTTTAGGCAAATAAGCTACAGCTTATTCATGGTAAAATGTTATTAATATTATTGGTACTTATATAGATTTAGATTTATAGATATATATAAATACAAATATATTTATAGATGTATTTGTTTAAAGTCTGCAAGCACAAATAAGCTGCATTTATTGAACTTTTGTATAACAGTCAAAGAGAGGATGGCTGATGATGAGGTGGAATGGGAAGCAACCTCAAGTGGTCAAACTACCCTGTTTTTTTTTTTTTTATTATTCTTTTTTTTCTTATCATCCTTCACAGTTTTTCACCACCCAGTTCAACTTTGCAAAAATAAAATCACTCCCAAAAAGAGGATCCCATTACTTCATGTCCCTGTGCTGAGTTCCTGTTAATCTGAAATGGGAGCTCCATTTTCATCCCCACCTGGAACTGAGATGTCAAGATGAGCACTTAAGCAAATATGTCCTCAGATCACATTCACAATAAAGCTTTCATTTTTTTAAGATATAAATATTTTTTATATAGATATATTTATATACCATTTCTGATTATTTTCACATCTCTTTTCTCCCACACGAACTGTGCGCTACAAAAAGAAAAAAAAAAAAGAATAAATCAAGAACAGAAAAGCCCTGCTGCGTCACAGGTGTGGTAACCCATAACAACACGCAGCGAGCTCGCGCAAATCACGGCCACCGAATGCAGAGAAGGGGTTCCCTTACACATGAACGGCCCTTTGTCACATCACAGGAGGTGTCAGTGAAAACCCGTTTGCCACTTCGAATCCTTTTCACACCAAAATTTTTTTTGTTGATCTTTTAAGTTTTCGACTGGCCAGGGGTTACAACACAATGCTCCACAGTGGAGAGATAGATAAAGAGAGACAGAGCAAGAGAGAACCAACTAGCACACACAGGAGCCAGAGACCTCCCCCGGTCAGAGCCGCCTCAGACACAGAGAGAGAGAGAGAGACAACATCCCCCCCCAGAAGAGAAGCGAAAGGTTTGCCACTCGCTCACACGGGCGTGGGCACAGGCACAAGGCGCAGCAGGAAGGGCAGGTCAGGGGGCCAGCCGGGGCCGGCCCTGCAAAGACAGGAGGACAGAGATGGGCAGGGCCCAGCAGAGGACAGACATGCTGTCGATGTGAAGGCTGGGCTGGGAGCTATAGAGGGGGGTTTTACGTGATGAGATCCGGGGGTAGTTTGGGTTGGGCCGGGAAAGCCACTGGATCAGAATGTTGCCATTCTTGTTAAGGTCTGATGAGCCCTCTGCAAACAAGACACAGGAATGGTAAGATTATGGTTAGTCAAATACAGGTCAGGTTTTTTGTTTTTACACAGCTGTTACAACTTTTACTAAATATGTCCACACTGGTTATTTATACTTACAGAAATAAAATATATATTTTAGTAAACTGTCATATTCTAAATTTGCCTGCGCCCTTTCATGTAAATGTATATATCCACCTTAGTCCTGGCAGTAACTGCTGGAAGTTTGGTTAGGTTAGCAACCTCCAGTATGATAACAAAAACTGCATCAAAGCGGTTTGTTTTGTTTATTCTTCATATTTAAATCTGCTCATCAATGTATTTAAATAGCAGAGATGTAGGCATTGCTCCTTTTAGGAGTTCTACAGATCATTTCAAGCATAACGTCTGCAGAGACCTAACAATATTTATCAAAAAAGTCACAAAGACCCTTTATGTACTCAGCTGATACTGATTGTAACTGATGCATTGATCTATATCTAGTCAAAGCCAAAGCAACCAGATTATGTGAAGAAATAAAATAGGTTATTTTTTCTCCAGCACTGATCGGCCTTTATAATGATGTTCATTCAATTTCTGTCATGGTGATGTGTATTAGGTTGGTAAATAGTTTAAAAGTAACCCTTTTTAGTTAGATGTTATAAATACCAGAGAGTTTCCACTTAAATAGTATCTAATTGTTATTTTGTAAACTCCAACTGGAAGATTCTTCATGCAGGGGAGTTTATTTAACACCTACTGCGACATGGTTCCAGGCGACAAACTCTTATGGTATCAGGTTTGCTGTCTAGACAGAGTCCAATGGTGTTGTCTCTGGTGTGGCACAGTGCCTGCCTCTGCTGCGTCCCATTTCCACATGTCACTGAACACTGGAAGTGCATAATAACATGTGAAATGCAGTTGCCATCACAATGTATTACAGATAAATCAAATTAGGGGAAAACATCAAATATCTTTTAATGATCCATACTTGTGACCAGGGACCAACTCTCCACTGCGTAGGGCAGGGATGTCTGTTGCAGGACCTGCGGGACTCTGGACGGTCATCGCTGCAGTGCTTATTGTGAATGAGGCGTGTTGTGTTGTCCTCCGAAGGCTGAACACAGGTGACGGAGCGTACTTGCATCCCAGTCTTACCACAGGATTTGCTGCAGTTCTGCCACTCTCCTGTCACCCAGCTGCAAGTAAGGAACACAATCAGGAGAAACAAAGAAGGCAAAACTAAGAAAATGCAAAATAATTTCATTTGAAAGTGACAGTAGCCTAAAACCGATCCGATCTAGTATAATATTGGGACCAGCTGCATTATACTCTGCTGTCTGTCCCATACTCAATGGCCCTATTAAGTCTGTCTGATGAAAGAGTGAATGCTCACACTCATGCATGGGTTTATGTACATCCAATGTAGGACATTGCTCTTATCAATCATTAAAGTCATCTTACTCTGCTAACATGCACACATCCCTTTATGCATGCTTGAATGATACAGCATGTGAGAATCAATAATTATCAGGGTTGTCAAAAGTATCAATACTCAAAAAAGTATTGATACTGAAACGTTGTATCCGGATACAATACTCATTTTTAAAAGTATCGATACAGCCATCTAAAGTGAAAAATAGAGGAAAATGCACTTTCTGAACACTGGGTAATTGAATAATTCTGTGCATTTTTCGTGACAACCCTAATAATTATTCAAAGAACATTTGCTAACATTGTGTCTGTTAATAAAATAAAGTTTTGCATTTACTGAGGTACACAAATCTCATACCCATTTGATAGAAAGCTGTATTCCTGAGACCTCTGACGGAACATTTGTATTTTGTGTTAAGGAAAGAAGTAGGGTATGAACGTATAAGATTTTAACCTAACTTATTTCAATATAGGCAGTCTATGATTACAGTATTTGTCAATAAATGACATTCTTTTTTTTATGTAGTTTAATGTGTTTCGTTTTTTTTTTTTTCTTGTTTCAGTTATTTCTAAAATGTTATATTGGAGGAGTTTTATACACAGATGCCTCTACAAACAACTCTACTTGTTTGTAGAGGCCCCTGTTGTGGCCAATCTTGGCTGTTTCCGAGGCTTTTACTTATTTTATATTGGCCATATTTAGAAATGTGCTTGACATAGGCTGGCACTGGTCATAATACTCTGCCTGATTTGACTATATTTACCATCTAGAACAAGATGAAGCTGATGAATACATACATGGGTGGAGGACAGGGCTTCTGGTTGCAGTTCCTAATATCTCCTCTGGGCTTCATGTTGGACTTGTTACAGAAGCTTTTATGAACCATCTTGCTGTCAACTTTTCTTCTGCAGCCATATCGCAAATACTGCTTCCCTAAAGAGAAGTTTATACCAGACAATTTTAGCAATTTATGATGGAGAGGAAAATGTGAATTACATAGTGTGTTTTTTTTTCTCGGCTATGTACCATACCTCCACCACAAGCTTTGGAGCAATAGGACCACTTTTTCGGAGCCCATTCGTAGGCACTGTCTTCTACCAGCATGTTGTCATAAATAGTCGAATCACCATCCATATTCATCGTGTATTTATAGGACAAAATGACATCCTCATCTCCATGCAATTTCATCTAGGAGAGAGATCAAGAAAAACTAGTTTACTTTAGGATTTGCCATCATAAAACCCAACATTTATTTGACTGCTGTTGTTTGTACCATTATTAGAACCCCATGTCTGAGAGGCCCTGTGCTCTGAAGGGTTTCCTTGTCGTTATCAATCCCATACTCCCATTTCACACCCTTCTCTATAACAGAGCGGGACTCTGGGTATTCATTTTCCCCATTTAGGAAAAACAGTCCTGATGCCACATTTTTAACAGCTGTAGAATAATAAGAAAAAACAGGTATTTATATAAAAAGGGGGGACAAATACTATTGTTCAAAACATAAAAGCATTGTGCTACATACCAATAGTGTGTGAGGTGGCATTCAGCTCCTGAATCAGTAAATGCCTTGCTCCTCTGGGGATTTCAAGAACTTTAAGGAACCCTGGAAATGACACACTCAAATAGATTTTTTTTGGATTTAAGATCATCAATCAACAAAGAGCTCAGTTAGCAGTTTCCTAACAGAACACCTATGCAGAAAAGAAGTCTAACTGGAAAAGTTTTTAATAGTTTGAGCTTGAAAAAAACAGATTCTTCCAGGAATTCTGCTCTCATGAGGTAAATCCGCCCCGGCTTCAAGAGTTAGATAATAGACTCAACATTAGCTCATGAACTTTGATGTAAGCTCTTGGCATGGTTCAAATGGAAACATATGGTCACATTTCCCTGAGGTTTAGGGTCATTTTCAAGCATTTTCCTCTAGAGGGCGATGTTTATTCAAGCATAGACAGGAGGAAGGCCTACAGCCAGGCTGTTTTTCATTTTACATGTAGCCAACCCAGCTTCGTCTGTTTACCTTGCTTTTTAGCAGTCCGCATGATTATGTCTTTGAAGGTTTCGCAGCTGGAGTTGTCACCTCCACACACTCCACACTTGTCCTCCTGCTTCGAGGAGCCCACCACGCCATCACAGCCCACCTTCTGTTAGTGAAAATCAAAGAAGCTGATCAGAAAAAGTGTAGCAGTTTAAATCTGATGCACACAGAAACACATACGAAGTAACTAACCTCACACTCTCCACGCACACACACATTGTGAGGGTCTTTGTACGAGCAGCGTGTGCCATCCAGGACCAGTTTCTCCATGAGGACCACATCTCTGGTTTCCTTTGATTGGCAATACAGGTGGCAGCGTTTTTTAGCTAAGAAGCAAGCAAAATTTCACATTAAACAGTACAATTACTTCAATAAGATGTTCCAGTTTATCCTGCGTATGTAGCCTAAACCAATAAATGTTCACCCTGTTCGCAATTTAAATTAACTAAACCATAATTCTTCTTTTTTTGACAGGAAAGGATGCAGGTACGAAGATATGCTTAAGATCTAAATGAAAAAAGAATGCTTCAATTGACTTATATTTCATTTGAAAATTAACAAATAAATTGTGAAAAATTTAAGTCGTACAGCATTTGAAATTGACCGTGCTGTTCTGAAGCCCCTTAACAACTCTTATTAAATGGGAAAAGCAGTTTTTAACACCTTAAGTGAAAAAAGCAACTGTATTTGATTCATGGTAAATGATGGCTGAATAAGAAGGGCTTAGTGAAGACCCATGGCTTAACATTGTCCCTGCTTAAAAGATAAAGAAGGGCAAAGAAAGCTATATTTAAATATTTTTTAGTGGCCCCAGTAAGAAGTATTGTAAAAAAAAAAAAAAAACATTAATAGAAATCAAACACTGTGGAAAAGCTTGAAGAGTATGGTGGAAGGAAAGAAGAAAGAATGTGTTTGATGCATGTGGAAACATCTAAAAGCATATAGTCTAATGGAACCCCAGACAACATGGATGCGGACCAAGGAGCACAGTGCTTCTCAGACGGAGCGACACAAAAGACTTAGATTAAGACAACTTTTAATGTCAATTTGTATACACTGTGTGTACAAGACCAACTTTTGTTTAGTAGAGCTTTTCAGACCGTAAATGAAAATTTTCATTCCATAAAATGCAGCAGTGATTAAATGTAAACATGGTGCAAAAAAACGCATTGATATGGAAGTTCAGAGCATTAATATATATGGTGCAGATATGCCGTATTTTTGGTTTGGTGTTCTCAGTGTGATACAGAGCCTGTGACACGATTTGGAGTTTTTTTTTCCAATAGTTTAGCAGTCTGATGGTGTTGGGGAAGAAGCTGTTTCAGAATCTCCTGGACCTGCATTGAATGCTGCGGAGTCTCTTCCCAGAGGGCAGCAGGGAGAACAGTCCATGGTGGGGGTGTGAGGGGTCTCTGATGATGTTACGAGCTCGGGACACACAGTTGTGGTATGAAATGTCTTTTCATGGAGGGGAAAGGAGCCCCGATGATCCTCTCTGCTGTTCTCACCACTCTTCTTGGTTTCTTCCAGTCTGCAGCACTGCAGCCTCCACACCACACAGTGAGACAGCTGGTCAGAACGCTCTCTATGGTGCTTCTGTAGAAGGTCATGATGAAGGGTGGGGGCAGGTAGGCTCTCCTAATCCCGTGCAGGAAGTACATGTGCTTTTTTTGTACCCTTTTGAATAGTGATGTGGTGTTTAAGGTCCAGGTGAGGTTGTCTGTGATGGGCATCCCCAGGAATTTGATGCTGATGACCACCTTTACAGCTGAGCTGTTGATAAGCAGTGGGCGTGGTTAGGATGATTCTCCCTGAAGCCAAGAATGATCTCCTTCGTCTTCTCCACATTCAGGATCAGGCTGATATCTTTGCACCATTCCACCAGCTGCTCTACCTCCTCTCTGTATTCCAGGTCGTTGTCGTCTCTGATGAGGCCCACCCCCGTGGTGTTGTCTGCAAACTTCATGATGTGATTGGTGGTGAACCTGGGGACGCAGTCGTGTGTCATCAGAGTGAACAGCTGGGGCTGAGGACGCAGCACTGAGGGGAGTGTGTGCTTAGGATGATGATATCAGAGGATTTCTGTCCAACCCAGACTGACTGAAGTCCTCTTAGGTCACATCTTTGCAAAGCAGAATGTCATGGTTTTCTATTTTTTGATGAGATGAAATTAAAATCTGCCAATAAACCTCCCAAAGATACAATTTCCCAAATCAAACACAGTGGTGAGAACTTAATGATTATAGGATTTGATCAGGTAATTGGCGAAAAAACCTGCAAATCAAATTAATGGGATGATAAAGGGAAGATTATCAACAATAAAATCAGGCAGTCTGCAGAGGAATTGGGTAAATTACGAGGCCACAGTACATCATAAGCCAAAACACAAATTTAACGTAGTGAATAAAATAGAGTGTCGCATCCAGAATCCTGATTTAAATTTCATAAAGAATCTGTAGAGAAAGTTTAAGAGGAATGGCAACGATAATAATGCCTTCCAACCTCAAAACCTGGAGCTCATCACCGTAATGAAAGATACCAGTGAGGACATCTGAGAAGCTTTTTAGTATCAAGGATAACTGTTTGGTACCTGTAACAGCCAATAAATGCTATTCCACTCATAAGGTAGGTAGGAATCGTTTGGGCATTATTATTTAAATTTACAGTCTGGGCAAATCATTTTCTTTCCTAAAATAATACTTTTTCCTCATCTTAGTATCTTCTGGATAATACCTGTCAAATGTCTAGTCAGAAAATGGATAAACATACCTTTAAATCTAAATATCTAAAGAACCTAAATAATTTGGTGCTCATCTGTTTTGAAATAATTCTAATAATCTGAATGAGATCTTAGTGAGTCATCGTTGTAGTGATTCTGATTGTGTCTCTGAGTCACACTACAACTACATGATCCCACAGAGACTAAACCTGGCAGACTATACTAGTGAGAATAAACACTTTTACTTGATCACATGCATGGACACCACCCAGAGATCTTGTCAGTCAGAGGTTTGACTCTCATAAACAGATGGCAGACATGCAACTGATCTACTGCAACCTGCAGTACAGGGAAATCATTTCAAATATCTGTTTAAATATATTTTATTGCAAATAGCAATTTGTGACATCACACAGAAAAGATTATTATGTTATGAGAATTTTCTAGTTTAATTTTGTTCAGAGGTAAAATTATTCCTCATGTTCAAAAATGATTCATTTACAATATACAGGAAGTAAGACACAGAGAGGTAAAACTGATTTTTCTTGAGGATTTAGGTCTGTAGCGTACGGTAAACCATTTTTCCGATATTTTGGGTATCTTTTATGTTGTTATATCACAACTAGGCGCCAGTTTTAAAGTATACCTGGGTTTCAAAAGTCACATTTTAAAAAAACGGCAAAAGTTTCAGCAAAACCGTTCCTGCGGTTTAAACCTGCTTTCAAATAAATCGCATCAGGGAAATGCTAAAGTTGTTAGCAGCTGCAAAATCACCGGTCACGACCACTTCCTCCATGCACCACTGTAGCTGCTGCTGTAGCTCTACAGGTTCAGGTTGTATGATGGGGGAAGTACGGCAGCTCAATAACTCCTCCCCTGTCTGTGTCTCTTCCAGGCAGGGTCTGCTATATGGGAATACTTTGGCTGAAAGTTGGCAGAAGAAGGAAAACGGTGACTTGGAGAATGAAGCTTGCCCTACCAGTGTGTGGACAGTGGGAACAACAGGAGGCACCAGAGCTAATATGATAGCGCAGATAAAGCTTCAACAAGCACGTATTTCAAAAGGTAAATCATCTTGAAATGAACAAGCAACCTTTGGCATCAGGCACTAGTGAAACAAATACCAGTGCTTTATTCTCCTTTGGGCTTGTGTATTTGATTCGTTTTAAGAAAAAGGCAAAAAACAAACAAAAAAAAATCTCTCTGTAGCTGTAGGTGTGCACTGTTTGTACACTTGCTCATACTTGCATTTTCTCATGATTCTTTATAGGTAGTATGATTTATATCTGCTTGAAATCAGATATGCACAGAAATTTCGGCACATCAGTGAGTCTACTCTGGGTCCTCTCCGGATGACTGAGCTCCTCACCCTATCTCTAAGGGAAAGCCCAGACACACCACGAAGAAAACTAATTTCAGCTGCTTGTATTTGGGACCTCGTTCTTTCGGTCATGACCCAAAGCTCATGACCAGAGATGAGTGTAGGAATGTAGATCGACTGGTAAATTGAGAGCTTTGCCTTTTGGCTCAGCTCTCTCTTTACCACACCGGACCGGTAAAGTGACTGCTTCAGAGCAGACGGCGCACCAATCCACCTATTGATCTCTTTCTCCATCTTTCCCAACTTGATTAACAAGATCCCAAGATACTTAAACTCCTCCACCAGGGGCAGTACATCCTCCCTAATCCGGAGAAGGCACCCTACAATAAAAATAATGAGGAAAGCACAACTGAGTTATGTTCCAACCTACAGTATCATCATTTATCATTAGTTGATGATTTTGTTAAGACTCTAGAAGTTAATTGTTAAAGCTTCCTTATATCTTTAATTGCACCTGATTTCCTATTTCTTTTTATTTTACATACTTACCATCCAATTCATTACCACATCAAGTTCCTCTCAGTTATCAAATCACCCACACAGCATATTTTCTTTACTGGTATAACTGTATTCACCAAGTCCTTGTTATTTACTAGTGAATAATTTGGGAAAACCTTAAGTTTGCAAAAAGGGAGTCCTGCACCCTGCATGTCTAGTGCACATTCTCAGTTTTCTAGCTGAGGCCACTAGATTCCTTCCAAAAAGCGTTGATATTTCAAAGTCTCCATCATGTCTTTCACTCAAACAGGCTTCCCATGAAAAGACCTATAGCACCACACATCCTCCTTAATACTTAACATTGGGCATAAGATGCATCTCGACATACTTAACAGTGGGCATAAGGTGCATTTCCACATATTTATTGCATTACCAATAAGGTGCTTTCTAATAAAGCATCGTCCACAGCGTTGACATGTGATCGAACCAGTGCTGTTCACATGCATTCAGTGCAGTCAAAAGGAGACACTGCAGAGGCTGATTCTGTATTTATAGCACCAACATGATACACTATTCATAAATCAGCACGCTCTTTCTCAGTCAGTCAGTTCCTCTCCCAGTAACATTAACACATACTCATTATCATGACATCAAATTTTAGAGCATCAGTAAATAGCATCCTCCGGTTTTCAAGACATGCTATAAGGTTCTTTGGGGGGTGTGGGGAGGGAACAAAAGTGTTAATGAAAGTGTTATGCAAACATTGCAGTAAAGGGGAGGCATGTGATCTCCTCTGTATGAGAACATAGAAAGCTGGAGACAGCAAAAAACAAAGGTTAGCTGAATTCCCAACTAGCTGGCTGCTTAATACCTCGTGTTTCTACTCCCAGAGGTACGACACAGTACAGCTGTTTATACAAGAAAAAAATTGCCAAAAGAAAGAACAACAATAATTTGCAGACACATATTGTACTTAGACATCTGCAGCTGTCCTTCTCACTCTTATCAGGGAGGCCAAAAGATGATGGATCATGGATGGAATTTAGTTTAAGCTTCTTTACTAGAATTTTTCTCTCACAAACATGTACTGATCTGCATGTTCTTACAAGGAGTAAGAATTCAAAATATTTTTCATTTGAGAAATATAATATGGCATTTAGGAAGAATAAGACTGAAGAGAAACAATTTATTGAGCTAATTTATAAAGTAAGTGATTGTGGTGCTTATTGTATAGCTGTATTTTGAGTAGATGATAATTTCACATGTATTAAGATGGAATTGACAAAACAGCATAAAGATAAGCAGGGTCTTAATTTAATTAGAAAACGTTTCTGTATATTAGATGATGTATTTTAGAGTTTTCCCAGATGGCAAATTGTACATGATGAATAATACTTGAAGGATCAGGAAGATTTAAATAGCATTGGCTAATGGGTGAAAGACGCCAATAACTTAATGTGCTAAATTACTGTAAAAGATGCAACATATTTTGAGAGGTGTTGGCATATCTTAAGGCTGGACTCCCATTAACTTGTAGTACCTAAACAATACCGGTCAGGTTCTGTTAAATTAATTACAAATGTCTACTCACGATCTGGGTGTTCATAAGGCAGCCAGTGGTGCTTGTTGCTGTACTCCGAGGCCTGACACTGCTCCTCCCTCGGATCACTGTAGATGTCCTCACACTCATTGGTGTTACACATCTGGAACTGGTAAGGGGTCCCTCTACAGGTACGGCCACCATTGGCTGGACTGGGAAGAACAGCAGCGACAAAAATTGTTTTTTTCTTTCTTTTTTTTGTTTACATTTTTTTTATATTATACTTTAACCCCAAATAATCTATTTATTCACACCCCGTAATGATGGATTGATTGACTAGGCACCTTTTCGCTGTGGGTTTATGCTAATAAAAACTTACTTTATTTTTGCACATCTTTACCAGGTTGGCTAAAAGTTGTGTTGGTCGCTGCAGACACCAAACTGTACAAAAGCGTGTTATACCTGGGATTGTTACAGTTTCTGGTGCGAAATTGCACTCCTCCTCCACAGGTGCGTGAGCACTGGCCAAACTCGCTCCACGAGCCCCAGTTTCCGTCTTGCTTCATGATGTCAGGAGTCAACCAGATGCAGTGACCTTTAAAGCAGTGCTGCAGCAGAACATCAAAGTGTCCTTAAATCAGTAGAACATAGGGTGGAAGAAAGCAGTTTCTGTTAATGTCCATTTTCTTTAAAACGTGTGGTTACCTTTCCATTCCCACACATGGTGCCATCAATGGGGGGCCCTTTCTTGGTCTTGCAGAAGAACGGATTGTCTGGATGACTGCACCACAGCTGCTGGCAGGGGTCGTATGTACGGTACTGTTTGGGAGCACAGAAACTTCTAACAGTCAAAGACATCATGTTACAATTAAAAATGGACTAAAAGGTCAATCAACATGGAAGATTATGGAAAGATTAACACTTAAAACAGGTTGAGATGGGGGTAGAAATACCACAACAGTAGCAAAGACAGTACCATATGAAACAAAATCAACAATTAATCTGCAAAGTGTGAATGGAGTTTACACTTGGACTTACTGAGAAACACACAGCAGTTCATGCAACTGTATTAAGATACAGAGCCCTGCAAAAGTGATCCTTCTTCTGGTTTTACATATACTCACTTTAACACATTTTCACAGGATTTTAGGTGGTAGACAAACACAAAGTAGCACTTGATTGTAAAGTGGAAGGAAAATGACACTAAGCTTTTTTTTAAACAAATAACCCAAAATATATTTATATTAAGCTTTTTTTTTTTGAAACAACTAAATGAAACCCAATGCAACTAAATTCCTTTAGAATTCACCCAATTGTTTACCAGAGCCCAAATTCTTGACATTTAATCCTTATAAATGCAGCTGTTCTCTTAAACCCTCAGAGGTTTCTAAGAGAACACTAACAAAACAGCATCATAGAGACTGAGGGACACAGCAGCCAAGTCAGATATGAAAATGTGATCAAGGATAAAGCAGATTTAGGTGACAGAAAAACACGCTGTCGACATGTCACCAAGCAATATTCAATCCATTATCTACAGACTAAACAGTACAAGCATTTAATCTAAACTGAGAATTAAAGAAAGCAAGAATCACAGCAGTAAAGATCAACAGGTCAGGTTTGAGGTGACAAAAATACTGAGAGGGGAGCTAATAAACATGAACTCAACAGCCATTAATTAAAAATGATTCATTAAAAAGCACAGCAACATTAAGATTGTTGCATTCATTATGCAAACACTGTCTGGAGAAAAACTCTAGACAGTGGCTGCATCATGCTTTGGGCATGCTTTAAATCAGCAGAGACGGGAACCCTTATCGGAGTTGATGAAAAGGTGGATAAAGCTTAATACAGATCAATCCTAGAAGAAAACCTAATATAAGCTTTAAAGCGAGACTGGACTGTAGGTTTGTATCCTAATACAACTACAACAGTATAGTCTAAACAGGTATATAAATGAGTCAGAATCCAAATGGGAATCTGGCACAACTTGAGATCTTCACAAAAGCATACTATCCAATAGGGCTGAAACAATTAATCGGTTTAATCGTGATAAATCGATTATTGAAATAATCGCCAACTAATTTAGTAATTGATTAATCGTAAACTGGAGTGAAGAGAGTCTAAAGCATGCCTTTAGTAGACAGAGCAACTCACCACGAGCAACAATTGTACCAAAACTGTAAAAAAAATAAAAATTTTTGCATCTGATAAAAAAAACAAAATATTTTAGTCTGTCAAGAAGTTCTAGCCAGCACTCCTCAAGTGGAAAAGTTTTAGTTTCACGGGTTTAATTTCGTAAAAATGTCTTCTTTGGGGAACCTTTTGCTATTTGCTTATGAATCGATTAATAGAAAAAAATAATCAACAGATTAATCAATTTGAAAAATAGTTGTTAGTTGCAGTCCTACCATCTAACATGTTTGAGTTTGAGATATATTACATTAAAGAGAATGATAGATCTCTTGGTCTCTGGATGTTCAAAACAAGGAGAATAATGCTCCAAAATGTGCAGCTGTAAGCAGAAAACAATCTGTTTTTTTTATCTATACCTATCCTAATAGTTGTTTTCTAAAAAAAACTCCAAACGTGTATCATTTTCCTTCTGCTTTACACGTTCTTCTTTGTGTGGACCTGTCACATGAAACACACTGCTCTATGTTTTTGTAAAAAAAATCAGTGTAATATGAACTTTTGCAAAGCACTGTAAAGGAGATCAGAGGGCAGAGTGCTTAAAGCCAAAAAAGTGAGATTTCTGGGACTAATAAAATTTCTGCTAGCGTGGATGGAGAAGCAAACTCCCCTCCTGTATGGAAATGAACCAAAGATGCCATCAAACAGACCAGCCTGCCCTCCTCTCTCCTCTCCACAGAACCTCCCACCTACTATGGCACAGTGGGACTTCTACAGGACAGTAGTAGACTTGTAAACATCAGATTAAACCACAGTATGTAATTATCAGCTATGGATAGACTGAAGGATCCTAAAACACAGAAAAAAAGGCCCCTGTTATGGCTGAGCCCTTTTCCCAATGATGGGAAAGACATCTCCACAACCCTTTCCACTTGTTTACAGTCAAAAGATTGCCAATATAATGAGTCTCTTCCTGCCAGAGCTGTGGTGACTTACCACTAGTCTGCAGAGAAGGACTCTGGGTACAGAGCCGCAACTGCCAGGCAAATGAAACGCAAGTCACATGTTGTTTTGAATGAATTGTACTTGCTTTCCCTCAAAGCACAAGCATTTTAGAATCCTGCAGACCAAATCCTAACAAAACCGAGGCACAACGTACTATTAAACAGAAATGGAGGGGCAACATTACAAACACATGACTTGTGGAACAAAAAAAAAAGTGAAAACCTGACAAATTAACACGTCCACACATCCTCCTGGAGATGGATTGGCCTTACCTGCGATCCTGACCGGCCCGCCTTTTGTAGCTGAGGGAAATGAGTTTGACAAGAGAATAGAGGGTAATCTAGCAACGTGTGCAAAGCCCCTGAGCAAGCCCTTAGTCAAGAAACAGCTTTGCCACAGTGGCTTCACAGTCACAGAAAAGATGGTGCTGACTGCAGGGAAGTAAAGGTGCCAGAAAAGATGATGCTGCTTGAAACTTCTCTAGTTATGTTTTTGTCTTTAAAAACCTTTCATGTAAAGGCACTGTGGTATCAAGGCAACCGAGAGGCTTTAATAAGGCATTTCTTTTACTTTGACTAATGCCATGTGAAGGTAATAGCTAACAAAACCAATTACCTGCTTTTAAGCAAGATGTCAATCCCACCAGAGGCCGGGAGAGGAAACAGAGGACATCAGAACAACGTAAATGGCTACGTATGTGTGACTTATTTCAGTCAAATGTAATACACTGCTACAAAACACTCGACTCAGATCAGAAGCTCAACTTTTAGAACTTAAAAAAGCCCACGCTATTTCATCATCCACTTTCAAACTGTCTGTTCAGACAAAGCATTTCACTGTTACTTGTCCTGATAAGCTAAAATAACACTATGCTTTAACTGATGGCATTTACTAAGGAAGGTGCCCTCAGCATGATGATGAAGGGTGTAAGCGCTGGTGAACTACAGGGGTCTCTTACCGCGGTGCACATGGTGTAGCCCACACCAAAGTCAAAGCGGCACTGTTCATTCATGGAGTAGTGCAAACCAGGAAGTTGAGGAAGCGATGGCCAGTTGTGGTCAAATGGGTCGTCCCGGAGACAGTCATAGGAACTGTAGGTAAATAAATACAGTTGTTCTGAGTTTAAAATTTTTTTTTTCTCTAACATTTTTAGCATGTTAACATAAATCTCATATTTTGCAAAAACAGAGATTTTCTTTCCCGATTTTGGTGACTTCTCATTGGGAGAAGATAGTTTGCAGAAATTGTCATGATTATCTTGCAAACCCACCTTTGGTGTATTTATTTATTTTTTTCCCTTCCTTTTTTCTTAATGTTGGAGCTTTAATTAAACGACTGACGGAATAATTGAAACTTGGACATTTCCAAATAAACTGTTTCTCTTAAAAGGCTTTTAATATGTGTGACGCAATGCCCAAAAAGGTAGGAACAAATCGGCAGAGCACAAACTGAGAAAAAAGGAAAGAAACACAATTTTTGTTTTACTGCAAAATATGGAAGCTGGAGTTTGGAAATAACCTGTTGCTCTAAAGAAGTGATTCCCAACTGGGGGTACTCGTAATCCTAGTGGTCCGCAAGTGCATTGCAAGGGGTACATAAAATTATCTTATTTCCTATGTAGTAAAATAAAACAGGGCTGTTCTGCTTTGTGAGGACGAAATTAAAAAATTAAACAAGCTTTCATCAACCAAAAAGTAAGCTTTTTCTTATATTTTTGACATCACCTTCAGCTTTAACACACTTTGACTCAGCTTTGAACAGACTGGACATAGAGAACATCCTGGTATCAGCTGTTTTTCACACTGAGTTATCGGAGCTCATCAAAGCAGCTCTTCATGAAAACAAAGTAAAACTAATTAAGTTAGTCTGACTATAATTTGATTCTGTAATTTGTTCCCAATTCATCAAATTAAAATGTGATTGTAAGAGAGTTACTCAGAGGAGCTCCAGTTTTATAAATTAGGGTTCATAATATGATTTTATTTTGCATTAATTTCGATTCCTTACTAACTTTCAGGCAACATATTAATGTTTTTTTTTTTTTTTTTTTGAAATGGAAAAAATAAAATGCCTAAGAATGAAATGCTCAAAATAAAAGATTAAGTAATATAGTTTTTATTTTGTAATCAGTTATTGCATGTTCCACTTTTGGACAGTCATCAATACTTTTGACTGAGTGGGGTATTCATTGTACGAAACTTTTCACAGAGGGGTACACAAGTCAAAATAGGTTGGGAAACACTGCTCTAAACAACAGATTGAAAGGATCTAAAAATGGTAAAATCCGTGTTTACACTCAGCCTGTTTTCATTACAACCTGGCAGGCCGCATCTGCTTATTTCATAGGGAAAACCACAGCTCATTTTTACATCCGTTTGGCTCTGTGCTGGCTTTTATTATGCATGTTTTCCAATAGGCTGCATGCTTGAAGTATGCACATGGCTACCTATACATATATGCTACTAAACTAAACCCGTTTGGAAACTAAACTGTGTTTTTTCAGGATGAACAACATAACATGGTTAAGCTTTTTTCAGTAGCAGAAATGGGAAGAATATAAGAATAATCTGAAATCTACTGTAAAATAAAAGAAAACACAGCAGGAAACCTTATAGGATTGAAATCTACAGGAATACTTTGTTTTTTCTGGGGCAATTTAATTTGCTGAATTTAATTTGAATCTATTTCAATTCAGCAAATCTAGTAGTGATTAATTATTTAATATTTAATGAACCATTTCATTTCACACAGTTCCTGAGCTTATATTACTTTGAAGGGGTTATATATCTATAAAAAAAACATCTAAAAAAAATAGCAGCTACATGCAAAAAACAACAACATTTGGCCGTCCAAAGGTCATTTAAATATATTCCAGCATGTATTGATATGTTCCAGTGTGTATTTCTCACTGAAGGAAGCGTCCCAGCTCCTGCATGCTACATCTAGACCACTGAAATTTGTGGAAGGCAGCTTGCACCAGAGGAGCCATGATGCTGCCCATGGGCACCTCATCTCCGCAGCGGTTTCCCTGACCGTCATGCTCCATTCCAAGCCTATATACAAAGAGAGAGAAAGGAAAGGTAGGAAGTTGCCGGAAGTTAATGGAAAGGACGAAGACCACAAGGTACAAAATGGTAATGTGTGGGAGGAGAAGATCAAGGAGCAACAAGGAGGTACAGCAGGATTCAAATATTAGATCCTCACCACTTGAACAGAACTGTGTGGAATTAGTGTGAGACTAATTTGCTGTTTAATCACATTCTTATCTTTAACACTTACACATGCCCGGTTTCATGAGCCACAACAAAGGCTGAAGAAAACCCATCCTCGTGGTTCAGAGTACAGCTTCTCACAGGATGGCACATCCCCGTCACTGGAGCATAACCTGGAGAATCAGATGAAGAAAAGTTATATTAGATCTACTGACATACTGCTGCAAAAACCGCTAAAATTACAGACACAATGATAAAATGCTATTTCTCTTTTGGTTAATGCTCATTTAAGTGAGCATTCTATGACTTATTTTTCTTTTAAGCGTGTGGTCAAGCAGATTTGGTTCATCAAATAAAAATAATCAAATAAAAATATGCATTTTTTTGCTTCAATAATGTACAGAACAGCTGTACCTATGGTTGTGTACATATGGTTACATAAAAGGTAGAATAGAAGCGTAACTTTAAACAATAATGTTTATTTGATAAATCCTAACTCCAACATCTCGACTTCCCTCTTTGCAAATGCCAATCTTCAGTTTCCTGTGTGTCCCCTGCACTCCCTTTAAATGTGGAGCTGGGGCTGACTCTTCTCTGTATATTGATTTTCTGCTGCTGAAGGCTGTGCCCAAGGGCAGCTGAAGGGCTTCTGGCTAGCTAGGCCACAGGCTTTAGAGGCCTCTCCCCTGGGCCCGACTGTTAGCTTGTGCTCTTTTGCACAGAAAACCATCAACCACAGAATCCACAGTGCACCTTGCAAACTATAAGAGACAAAGAAAGGAAGGAGACTTCTCTGGGTCTCTATGATCTTTTTAGAGCTGTGAGCATTCATCAACAATATGTATGTGCAAGAATATTGAACATCTTCGTCATGTCCTTTAATACCCTGCATGCCCGTTGGGCCGAACTCTTGGCGTGTGAGGAAAATGGCGTGATCGTGATACTCCGCATCCCCTGTGTCTTGTTTCTGCTGCAGAAAGGCCCAGCGACACACATTCTCCAGACTCTGAGACGGGTTCCCAAGTTCAATCAGGCTCATAGACTGAAACCAACACAAAACAACAGAGAATGTTTTAAATGCGAGGACATCCCAAATTCAGTTTATTTACAACGCACCAATCAACCCTGTAGGGGGCAGTGTCACCGTGTTGTGTTTTAATGCTCTGGCAAAGTGCTGAGCTATCTGCTACACATCATCACACACAGAAACACATGTACAGCCTAAAAGAGGTTTACAAAAACAATCTGTGAATGAGTTTAACAAAATATCTCTTTATAATTAAATAAATAATAACCTAAACACATGGACACATTTACAGCTGTATTTCCTGTAGTTTGTCTATACAAAAAACATCCTAACTTGGATATTGTCTTAATTTATAAGCTCTTATTCTGTTATTAAAATCTTTCTGTCAGTCTCTTGCCTTGCCTCCGTTTCTCTGTTTGATCACATGCCTAAAGTGCAGCTGCTTCGCAAAAGGTATGCAGTTTGAGCGAGACATATGGGTTGCCTCTGCACACTTGATGGAGTGTTAAGTATGCACTTGGCTCAATCCTCATTTAGACAGTACAGACTGTACACGTTCACATTTCCAAGTTGCTTATATGTATTTAAGTGCATGCTTTCATGATCCCACAAATGTGTTTTTGCAATGGTGCATCGGGTGTAAATGTGGCACAGTGACTGTGTGTGTGAGTAAAATGTGGGTGTGTGAGTATGGCTGCGTTCAGGGTCACACAGTCAATCTGCAGGCTGTCTGGGTGCAGCTCTGTTGCTGTGGTAATTGGGAATGATGGACAGCCAAAGCTTTGGCTGAAGCTACACAAGAGGCTGGCCCTGAATGGTCAATGTAATGAATGTGAGCATACGTGCAGTTCCTGTCTTCTATTGAGCAGCAGAAGAACATCAGAGAACACCTAGCTACTGATAAAATAGCATTTTTTATTCACTGTGGTAATCCCTTCATTCCCGTTATTCAATTGCACTGAGGAGGACAGGGATGCTGGCCCTATTGCCCTTACCCTTTATGAATGAGGGACCGTTATCATTGATTATTCACCTTTGTCTAGACTACAGATGATTCTGAGCAGCAATCTTTGAGGAAGAACAGTGATTGCGTAACAGGCAGAGTTTCTAGGTGCTTTGGTGCTGAACTGTGAAGGCGTGCGACTTGGAAAAACTCCCCTGAGATACAGCATGCTTTTAGTTCCTCTTTTGCTCAGCTCACTGGAATAACAAGCTCTGGCCATTGGTGTGTTCTAATGTCTGGATGCATGTATTTTATATTTGTTTATGAATTTGTTTTAGGGAAGTGTATAAAAATACAACCAGTTGTGAGTCCAAATATAGTTGTGCTAATGAATAATACTTCAGAAACAAATACTTAGTTGCTTTTTCAGCAGGAGTTTGAGTCCTGTCAGGTCTCACCTTGCCATAGCCCAGCATGATTATCCGCACCAGCACAACATTGATTTTTGCTCCCAAGGAATCGTCATGGTAGATCTCGTTCACCTAAAGCCACAAAGACAACCACAAAAGCAAAATCAAATTTAAATAAGATGCACAAATACCTTTAAACGCCGTAAAATTATTTTTGTGGTTAAAATAAAAAAAAAAAAAATTACAAAAAAACGACTTTAACCAGAATTAGATTATTTTAGTCAGATTGAGCTTTGCAGTAACAAACAGTCCATCAAAGTTAAGTTCAATCTGAAAAACTCACACAGAAAGAAAAGATAATTAGAAGAATTTTATTGATATGATAGTATAGTCTTTGGTGCTCAGACCTCGGCAGGAACATTAATGCTGAATTATGCTTTAACATGCATAAGTAGATGATGTTCCTCCCTGGCCTGAAACTGGTGGTGGTTTAGTCCAAGTTGGTTAACGAGGTGATCTGCTTGAGCTGTATTGTGGGACCAGGAGACTGTGGGAGCTGACACCAGGACTTCACTCAGAGACTCAGGATGTAGAGGTCCTGCTTGGTGATGCAGATACCATGAACTGTCCATGATGAGCAAGCATGAAGCGACAGTGGAGAGGAAAAACTCCCCTTTGGGAAGAAACCTCCGGCAGAACCGGGCTCAACATGGTGGTCTTCTGCCGGACCAATGCAATGAGACGAGGGATGCTGACGACTGGGATTAATACTCACTGATGAGGTTGAGGTAGAAGTCGTGTCATGGAAGATGACTCAGCTACGATGGCGGAGAAGGGGATGGAGGTGGGTGAATTGGTTGTCTGAATCAAAATCTGACATCATGCGCTTGCTGGATAGCAGGCTGAGACGAGGATTTGAAGGTGCTTTTAAAGTGAAAGCAGGATGCTGATTGGGCTTCGTGGTGGAGTAGTTTGAAGCTGATTGGCTCGTGTCAGAGGCGGATCAGCTTCTGATTGGATGGGGGTAAGCCAGAGTTTCTTCAATTGAACTTCCGCTAGAGCTTCATTATAAGTACATTTTCATTTCTCTTTTCTTGTTTTTGCATTTAGACATAATGCAAGGAATGCTTTTTTTTTTTTAAAATAGCCAATGTTTATTCAAAATCAGTGCATCTTTACAGATGTAGCCATTAAAATTGTCCCACTTTAATTGATGGGCCCTTGGCTGGTCCCCTACAATTCATTTTTAAACATACATTTTTGTACTAAAATATTTTTTCTGTCATGATTTGGGGACATTAAGATCTAAAGAGAAGCGAGATTTGCTGGTCAGACCCTACAATTCAGTGAAAGGGTGGAGTCAGAGTAAAAACAATGCGCACCCTGGACAAGGTCAGTGGCTGGAAGTTTGAGGGGATTTTGCTGGGAGTAGCAGGGAAGTGGGCTGCCGTTCGGCTGGCGTTTGACTGGGAAGGGCCATTTTGAATGAGTAGGACTGTAAATAATTTCATAATATTAAATCCTTTTAGGTAATATACTGCTTTAAAAAAATGGAGTTTGAAGATTGAAGGAGCTTTTTTATTGTGAATATAGTGTTGTGATGGAACACACATAAAGATGTCTTACTTTTTAATTGCACCTTTCATAATGAAATTCAAACGATTTTTTTCCAGTACAAAAACCTGAAAACTGTTGTGTATATATTAAGTTAGCATATTTTACTATCCTAAATAAAATCAAGTGCAACCAAATGACATGAAAAGTCCTGTATTCAGAAAATATCCCAACTTTGAATAATTACCAAAGCTTCATATATGTTCTCTTGAGACCTTAGATCTTAAAAATATTTGCAACGGCTGGGATCCCGGCTATGGAATTGCTGGGATCCCATTTATTAATCACAACGGATTACGTTGTACATTTCAAAGAACATACAGTATTAAATATCAAAACTATGTGAAACTTAGTAATAATGGGAAAAATCACCTAAAAAAACTAAAGAATACAGTAAAACTGAAAACTTACCAAGACACGACTTTCCACCTAAACTGACAGGCTAGGCAATAAGCGTGTTAAACAGAGAAGCAGACAAAAGGCTTGTGGTGACTCTGGAGGAGCTGCACAGATTCTAATGACAATTTGCTTGCTTTGATAGAGTGATAAAAACAAACATGGTCAAATGAAGCTTTAAGAATTCCTGTTGAAATTTACAACACATCATTTAGGGCTGTGAAAGTGAGAGCTGGGTTCTGATGGGATCTAAACTTTCTCAACTTTTTGGTAAATATACTAGAAAATTCTCCAAGTGAAACATTGTGGTGGAGGCATTATGCTGCAGGATTGAATTTCTTCAATGTGGAAAGAGAAGTTGGTCAGAGCTGACAAGGAGAAATATCAAATTCTACAAACTGCAAGCAAACATATGGTAGAAAACCTGTCAAAAGCACAAAATTATTCTGAAATTGATGGAAATGCATCTTAGTAGATCAATAACCCTAAGCACAAAACTATTGGACTAGTGAATCATTTTAAATTGATTTCCATCTAAAATAAATCTATAAATGCTGTTTTCCAACTTTTTCACAAGAAAACTCTACAAGAAAGAAGTAAGTACCCCCACTCAAACAAATCTGTTATCTAGGCCTAACAAATGTAAGAGGGGAAGGAAAGAAAAGGATTTAGGCAAGTGTAAGGAAATTTGGGTTCCCAAGAGCATGGATATACAGGAGATGAAGAAGATGCAAAGGATGGAAAGCGCCTAATGCAAGGAAACAAGGTAATGTGTAACAGGGGAGACGCAGAGAGCACTCTTCTAACACACACACTCTGACACACACAGACGCAAAGCCAAAGAGAGAGAGGGAAAATTGGCACTAAAGTCGAGGCCTGCTGTCCTCAGTGGCTGTGTTTGGTGCTTAATGAGGCAAAGGGATGTAAAAACAGACAGCCATAATGAGATGGCTGATGGACATGCTGCAGAGATACACACATACACACACACAAATGGTGCCCACAGAGAGGTGCAGAGATAAGGAGAAGCACTGCAGAGACATGGAGCAAGAGACAGGTATGAGGGGAAGCTGAGGAATGCTTCGAACAGAGACCAGCAGGCAGAGCAGCAGAGGGGGAAAAAAAGCTGAATGCAGAGGGAAAAAGAAACATGCAGAGAAGAGCTTAACAAGCACTGTTGAGTTCTTAGAAAGCAAATATATCCTTAAGTAGCAAAGAAACAATTTTTGTTGAAAGAAGCGAAAAAAAACAAAAAACTCAGAGCAGGATTTTCCCTCTTACTATTTACAAAAAAAGCTGTCAAGCATATCTGTAATGACATAACAGCAAAAACAGCTATTTGTCATCAGTGACCAAAAAAATTATTCACTTATTTATATCTGCAGGTTTCCACAAGAAAGCTAAAAGAACTTTTTTATTGCCCGGGGCTTATTCTTGTCATTGAGCTGGCTTATTAGGACCTGTCTGACTCGTTGGAGGTACAATATTTGGCCGCAGCCGCTTTCCTTGTCAACTCTTCGAGGTTGGCATTTGCTTGTGGGATTCTTAGGTACTTGTAACTGTCCTCAATGTCTGCTATTGATCCTTCTGGGAGTGAGACCCCCTCTTTGTGGACTACCTTCTCTCTCTTAGTCACCATCCGACCATGCTTCTCTAGTCCACATAACATCCCGATGTCTGTGCTGAAGATCCAGGTGTTATGGATCAGTGAGTCGATGTCTCACTCATTCTTATCGTACAGCTTGATGTCATCCATGTAGCGGAGGTGACTGATGGCGGCCTCGTTCCTGAGTCGGTATCCGTAGCCAGTCTTGTGGATTATTTGGCTGAGGGAGTTCAGGCCTATGCAGAACAGCATTGGGGACAGCTCATCTGCTTGGTATACGCCACATTTGATGGAGACTTGTGCAAGTGTCTTGCCATTGGCTTAAAGGGTAGTTTTCCACAATGAAGGCTCTTAGGGTCCTGTTGATGTTGTATAGCTTCAGGCATTCAATGATCCAAGTATGTGGCATTGAGTCAAAGGGTTTCTTGTCGTCCATCCAGGCTGTGCTCAGCTTAGTGTTTTGGGTTCTGCAGTCTCGACTGACTGCCATTCTGAGTCGTCGCTTATTCTGAGCTGTGCTCATGTATTGATCTTTGTGCCCTGACATGAGCTTCCATGTGGAGAGGCAGGTTATTGGTCGATACTTGGATGGAACTGTACCCTTTAAGGGATCCTTCAGGATCAGGATTGTGTGTCCCTTGGTTAGTCATTCAGGTTGATTCCCATCTCTCAGCAGCTGGTTCATTTGTACTGCCAAGCGTTCATGGAGTGTGGTGAGTTTCTCAAGACAATAGGCTTGTATCAAATCTGGGCCTGGTGCTGTCCAGTTCTTCATACCTGAGACTCTTTCTTGGATGTCTGCCACTGTGATGGTGACTGGATTCTGCTCAGGGAGTTTGCTGAAGTCCTCTCTCAGAGTCACCAAAAACTGTACATCACGGTGTGCTGCCTCCTTCTCCCATATGGCTTTCCAGTGCTGTTCTGCTATTGCTTTTGCCTTGCCACTGAGCGTAAACTTTTGCTGGTTGAGTTGTGAACAGCAAGTTTACCCGACTGGCTTCATTTTACATATACATATATATACACATATATATATATATATATATATATATATATATATATATAGGGCCACACATTTGTCTGTCACACAGCCAACACACGGTTCTAAGATCTGGCATAGCTATTCTAGTTTGGAAAGTAAAAAACCTGTATCACTCACATTGTCATAGTGATCAGAAGGATTACAATTTGCCCTCTGATTTAATTTTTTCATACATCTTTTTTCTTCATTTAGCTTCATATAACAATTCTACGGGAGAAAACAAAAAAACAAAGCAAATACAGACTACTAAAAGGTTGGTATGCCAAAAAGGAGAAAAAAAAATTATAAAAATAACATATTGAACTGTTCAACTTGTCAGAACATATTATGTTTAAACTGCTTTTTGGTTTTCTAGTTCCTTCCTTGTGATGTTTTGTTTAAGTTTTTTATGTGCTCAGAATTAAATCGGGTCTTCCCGAAACAGCTGATTGGCTGCTTGGTGAAACGTTTTCTAGTATTTAGATCAATCCTGAAAGCTTGCCTGCCCCGGAGCAGGTTTGCCGTTCATAGTATGTTACCATGGTGACTAGCCTTGCTGAAAAGGAATCCAGCTTCATGGTACCGGAAAGTCAGGGTTAAATCTGAAGATGTCTCACTAACCCAGTAATCCTGCTTTGTGGTACAGGCCTCTGAAATCATGAACACCTCCCCCAAATAGGATTAAAGATTTGGTGGAAAGCTCTGATACAAAATTTTATGTGGCTAGGAGCTGCTTTATGTTGCATGATTAAAAATTATGCTTAGGGTAATTATTAGGTCAGGTTGGTACAGTATGAATTACAACCCTAAAGGTGCTTGACACACCTATGCTTGTCCCCAGCCGAGAGGTTCCCTGTTAGAAGTCGGAATTTTCTATAGAATATAAAACTGCTCAGAATGGACATGGCATCTCACACAATGATAGCTAAGATGCTCTGCATCCCCGTCTGAGCCTGTACAGGATAAAGTGGTTATAGTGAAAGCATGGAATAAATATTTCATTGAGTGTCTTGTTTGGGTTTATCTGAGGTTTTTATTCTGTATTTTGATTGCCATGTGCAACTGGGCTTAGCAAGGACAAGGACTCTTAAGTGTGATCTGCAGCAAAGTTAGCTCTCAGTAAAGCAGTAAAACAGAATAAGAGTCGTATGGGCCTTGTAAACAAGTTGCAGTGAAGACTACATATGCTTTTATGGTGTTTACCCACTTTACTACTGCCCCAGCATTAGACCTGTTCCTCCTAAAGTGATTACAATATAGAAGGCCATTATAATCACACTCCTATATTCTCTGCCTTTATACTTAGTGTTCAGCTCAGTGTTTACTCACATTCTACAGGGTTTAAGTGCCGAACACAGTAAATTATATCCATCTTCTGCCGCTTATCTGTCAGAGTCACAGGAGCCTGGTGCAGATCTCCAGCAGTTTGTGGGTAAAAGGCTAGGTGAACCCTGGAAAGGTAGGCAGTCTTTACAGGGTAACACATAGACATTCACCCATTCACACACACTCACTCTCATCATGCGATATGTAGTGAAGACCATGTCTTGACTCTGATTGATTTCCATTGATTTTCTGTCACTTTCAACCCTTTCTATGCCCTAACCCTAAAAATCCATCCAAACCTAATCATTTTGGGTGCATACCTCACCCTAACCCTAACCCAATGCATACTTTAGCCCTAACCCTAACCGTTAGCTAAATAGCTTGTGAGGAATGGCTTAAATGTCCTCACTGTAAAAACGTCCTCTCTCCAAAGATATAAAACTGAAACTGGTCATCACTCTTATTGCAAAACTAAATTGAATTCACACCTCAGTTTAACTCTAAACCTAACCCAAACTCAAATAGCAGAACTTTACCATATGTTGACCGGTTGATTGTCTCCATATGTACCTGTAAGTCCCAGGATGTAGGACATTTTACAAAATACTTCCACCACATTGAAGGTAAAAAAAAAATACACCTAAGAAAAGTTTAACATGACCTAACAGTCATGTTTTTGAACTGTGGGAGGAAGAGGAAATACCTAAAGAGAACCTGTGCATGCAAGAGGAGAACCCTTGGCTGGAAAATCAAACCTTAGACTGATTTCATGGCAAAAATGCTACAAACTACCCCAATGTGGAGTCTGCATATATATATATATATATATATATATA
>NW_015150484.1:172028-182741 GCF_000732505.1 Cyprinodon variegatus | reverse complement strand
TATACAGTTTGAACTTATTGTTAAAGCCTTTTCTGAATATTTCATTATGGATTATTAACTTATGATAAGTATTTTTACATACTTTACATCTAATAACAAAAACACAAAAAAACAAGTGTTTAAAAGTGTGGTGTCCATTCCATTAAAGCTGCAAGTCTTTTTTCAGGTGTGAAAAGCTTTCCACATTAAGAGACTAACTTAGTATGATTAGATGAAGAGTGTCTGAGAGCAGCGATTAGCAAATGGTCATACAGAAGTAGCATACAGTGGTTTCATTGAACAAAGAGAATCATGGTATAAAATTAGCCAGGAATAAAGAGGGTTTTTTTTTTCATCTTTACCACACTTTTAGCATAAAAAATGCACACCTTCATGATGGCTAATCAAAATTCTGAGTCAAACTCATTTAACCATAAAATGTGTAATTATTATTGATATTATCACACTGCTATAGATCTGGTAGCACCGTTCTAATCACATCATTATGTAAAGTGGATTCTTAACTGGATGGGGTACATTTTTTATCAAGAAACATTTAGGAAATATTGGATAATCATTATGAATTATGATGAAGACTAATGCATTAGATACCTTCTGGCAAAAGTGTAACTGGAACAATACAAGGCTTGTCACAGCTTTTCTACATCAACACAACAGGGAATATTTTTAAGCTGAACCGTGTATCATAATCATGTAATTTCAGCTAACAAGGATTTTATTATTACTTGTTCTGCACTTCATTTAGGTCTTAATGTGACTATTCAGTGGCCCTTGAAGCTTCAGTAAAGAAAGAATTTAATGATTTTGATGATCTCATGCAACCTTTAAACAAAATTATAATTAACGCATACAACAGAGGCAGACAAAACGCAGATCACTTTACTAATAGGGCACATCCAAATTAAGAACGCACAGATAAACAACCAGCATTTTCAGCAGTGACTATTAATATACACGGAGTGGTTGATTAACACTTTGTGGCCCTTTTTAAAGGTCCAACTAATAAATGAGCAACATGTAGACAGAAAGATCGCCTCAAAAAAAATACACCATATCACACACATAACGTAAAACATTGTCTGTACAACATTGTTATTGCAAAACCTTGAGTAGATACTTGCTTCCATTTCTCTTTTATATAAGGCACACCTTTTTTAATTTTGTGATATATAAAACAAAGCATTGTTAATGCAAAAAGAGCAGTAACTGTATAATTACTGTATATGCTGAAGTAACTTTGAGTTATAGTTTTAATTACCAAAACTTCTCTTAGGATTCTTTTACAAAAAGTCGAGTCAAATATGAAGATAACATCCGTGGAATACTGTAGCCCATCAAGTCAATGGTTGTCAATAATAAGCCCAAATATAGCATATGCTTTAGAGAGTCCCTCATCAGCATTGCTTTTCATCACATATTTTCAATTTAATAGCTGTAGATTTTTAGAAAACAAAGAACAAAATCTGCGGTATTGGCAAACAAAACAGCACTACTGTACAGTAACCTTATGAAAATGTAAGTTTCAACTCAAACGTTGCAGTAGTGACGCAATAATAACGTTAATCTCATACGATATGATTCAGACTTTCTGTCTGCCCTGTTAAAGATCCACACACCCCAGCACATAATACGTCTATAGAGGCTCAAACTGATGGCAACATAGCCTATTTTCTGATTTATTCAGCTAGAAATAATTTGACCTCTTCGGTTCTGACAAAGGTTGTGTTTACAGCACATGACTGTTTATACACAAGTGTATAGGTGGTCTAGTAAGTCAATAAAACATTGCATCATAAATAAATAAAACACAGTGAAATTCAGTAAAACAGGTGAGCACATTATATTTGAAACATGTTTTGTGTGTCCTTATGCTTGATATTTTACCACCTTGACATCTGTCTAAAATGCATTTTTAGAGCCAAAACACATATGGAATAAACAATGAGTAGAAAGAACCAGGATGACCTTCAGCCATGGAAATGTTTGATAGCTACACTCAACTGGGTAAAACTTTGGTAATAGAAAAAAGTGGGGGAAATTGCGAAGAAAATAGCAAAAATGTCAACGTTTGTGATTGCTGATAACAGACTTTAAAACCAGTGATTCTTTCATTCAAAAGTAAATTTCCAAAATCCTGGGTGAATTGCAATCCCCTTGTGGTAGCAGCAGCCCATTGCAAGCAAAACCAGGCAAAAATAAGATACTATAATAAGACACACTATAAAGATTGTTCATATATAAGTAGTTACTGTCCATCATTAAAAGATAGAACAGGGTGGAGATGTTGTCAGCCTCTTAATACTGCAAAAAAGAGGAAATGTGGGAAAAGAGTGGGTAGCCAAGAATACCAACAAAGACAGATTTAGAATAACTTGCACACATAAATATACCCTCCCACACTTAAACACAGACAGATTTTGACACTCATGCTGACCTTCGCACACAGGACTCATGGCTTTCTGTAAGTTTACTTTGATGTCCTGCAGACAGCAGTGATGTCCCTTATTTTCTGCACTTGTGCAGACACAAACACAAACAGATGATCCACTTTGGCCTTTAGCTTCCCTCAGTTTTCATTAAACACACAAGCAGAAATACAGAGGTGAAAGAAGCAGAGGAGGAAGACTAAGTCCTTACAAAAACATGCAAGACGAATAGAGAATACAACAGAAATTAAATTTCAAGATATTTTAAATTTTTTTTATAATCTATCATAAAAATGTATACTATGAAATTTTTAAATTTTTTTAGATAAATAATGTTGTCCGAAGACTACTTTTGCTGTTATTTTTGCTGTGCAGGACTTGCACAGCTTGGTATTGCTTGCACTGCCTTGGTATTGGCCTCTGCTCTTAAAGAGGGGAAATGGCGAATTCCCAGTGCTGGTCCTGTCATGAAATTGGTCCAGGGCATGGTTAAGCAACACAATGTACATCTTCTGAGTGCAGAGGTTTTAAGAATAGACAAAAAAGAAGAAGGTTAAAAATCATTTGAGTTGCAGCATATAGTTTTGGGTGTAATATTGCTTTGTAATATTTAAGAAGGAAAAAACAAACACAAAAAGAGGTTTCTGTTTCTACTTAAAGGTTTAACTATGGTTATGCACCCCACCTGCTTTTCATAGATGGTAAAGGGCCTTTACTATATAGAACTTTTTAAAGTCAGGAGACTTGACTTAAGCACTTTACACTACTTTCAGTCATCCAACCATTCACACACTCACACATACACCCCTCCATACTCATACACTGGTCCAGTAGCCATTCACACTACAAGGTAACCACTGCAAGGACTCCAAGGTAAATGGAATACTGCAGTGGGAAGAGTTCCAGGGTAGGGTTCCAGTGTCCCTTTCAGAAACCTAAATAGAGTTTACACCAGTGCAATTTGTTCCAGAAACTGGACTCTGGTCAGACTGAAAGCACTCCAAAGGTGTGAAAGCACTTTAAACATTTCTTCTAACACTTATTCTAGTCTGCCCTTGAGATGGACAGACTGTATTTTGGCAAAAGCCCCACACAAACAGTGTTCAAAGGAAAGCTTGATTATTTAGCTACACGGGCATGTGTAGGTTATTCACAAGCAGAGACAATTTTTCCAAATTTGAGCTTAAACAGGTGGCAAAAGAAAAAAAAATCAATTTTTCTAAAATGAGTAAATACATCATATGGACTTACCATAATGGACTTTATTTCTGTTTATGAAGCCTTGAAGTTACTAATATTTTAATATCACCTATTTTTTGTGAATTAAGAACAGTGCAGTAAGATATATTTAACTCAAAACTACACTTTCTACTTTGGCAGAGCAATCTCTCACACATGACAGGACAATGGTCACTGCTTTGAAAGGATAAATACCTACATAAGATGAAAGTAATAGAAAAATAATTTCCCTATCTTATAACATGGCTGTAAAAAAAAAAAAATGTGTTTTGAAAAATCACGATTACATTGTAAATGCAAAGAATTGGCAAGTTCCAGTTTTTCGGAATAAAATGTAGGTAAAACCTGCCTAAAACAATGCGTAGCCTAAATGTGTCATGATCTTGGCGCTGATGACTGGCTTGATTGCTCATTTCATTCTCCTGCCTAGTCCACCCAGTCTCTCATTACCATTCATCATATCCACCTGTTCCAGCTTCTATTTAAACTGCTTGCTCCCAGTCATCAGTGCCAGATTATTCTTAAGTCTTTGGTGTGAGAGTTTTCTAGTGAAACAGATTGTGTTCTGATTGCCTGATCCTGACCCATTTTGCTTTTGGACCTCTTAGCCTGCCTGTTCTGATCTGTTTGCCTGACCTGTATTGGCACTCATGCTGGGTTCTTCATGTAGACTGTACCTAGATGTGTCTCTTGAGTTTGCCCTCTGGATTATCCTGCATTCCTTCACCTGTTTGGATCTTATCTCCTGTTTGTTCCACCGTCTTTAAGGTTTCAGCATCTGGAACTCTCAGGGCAGCAATTGCTAGGTCTTGTCAGCCGACCGGCTGGCACCAACCATGTGGTATTTAAAAAAGTCAGATTCCATTTGATTTGGCCTGTTCACACAGTTATGTCCCACCTGAGTCACTGCAGGGCAAAAAAATTGGGCCACATTTGTCTGCAGTGTGAACATATCCATAGACACTGATGATGACATCCTGTTTAC
Source organism: Cyprinodon variegatus (assembly GCF_000732505.1). NCBI lineage: Eukaryota > Metazoa > Chordata > Actinopteri > Cyprinodontiformes > Cyprinodontidae > Cyprinodon > Cyprinodon variegatus. The sequence goes on along the minus strand of NW_015150484.1, from coordinate 178,091 downwards.
TTTAGCATTATCTAAGCCTATGTTCACACTGCGGACCTTTACGCTCAATGCCGATTTTTTTTTTTGTCCGATTCTTTTGTTGTTTGTTCGCATTACCAAATATATGCAACCTGTAAGTGATCTTCTTTGTAAGCTGTATTCGTACCAATTGAGTGTCCTGCATGCACAGCAGAGGACGCAATGACATCAAAAGTAGCGAGCGTGCTCTGTGTTTATGGAAGTAAACATGGATGGCAGTGCTGGGGCGCATCTCGCAATCTTTCATTTCTTTTGCAACTGGTGCTAGTACATTAACACTGCAATCTATTCAAGAGGGTCGAAATAAAAATTATCATCCGCCATGGTTGTTGTTTTTCTTTCAGCTTCTGCTTTTCGATGAAGGTGACCTAGACGTTCAGACACAGCTTGTATTTGAAAATATCTGATCCAAATCAGATTTAGGACCATATAGCCAAGAGGCCTGGGTTGTATTTGAAAAACTTGTATCTGTATTGTTCAGACTGTCATGAAAAGATTAGATACAGGTCGCATATGGGCAAAAAAATGGGATTTAGGTCACTTCAGGCTGCAGTCTGAACGTAGCCTAAGATGCTACTACAAAGATGATGAGGTAACTGAGACTTTTAGCATTTATATAGCAGGAAGTCATTTTGCATACTGAATGTTTGGTCTTCTCCCCCTGGAAGGATTGTTTGAGCCTCACACTGAGTAGGGGATTAATCTCCACCCGTCCCGTTCAAGTTCTCCAGGAAATCTAAGTGCCAGTCCGCTCCATTGCTCCTCAGGAACCAACGAAACCAAAACCTGTCCGCCCTCCACCGAGCCCCTCCATCTCTGGAAAAACACACACAGACTGGATTCAGGGAAGAAACCTTTCTCCGCTATCGTGAGTCCCGATTATCTCTGTTTTTTGCTAGATGTTGTTCAAAGTTTCCACGGACCCTGAACTAACCTCTGTGAACTTCCTTTCTCACTTTCAGTTCCGGTTCACCAGCTCTCTAAGTTCCCCTGAATCCAACCCATTTCAACTCCTCAATAAACCTGTTAAACTTTTACTCTGGTTTCTCTGAGTGGTTTTCTGCATGTGGGTCAGATCTCTTAAAAACGTCATGACATTTTTTAGGCATTGGTTTCGACTAAACGAGGCAAATGGACTTAGAGGTCCCACATAGGTTACTGCTTTTCTTCTAAATAGTTAAGTTAAATGCTGCGCACCTGGCAGCCAGATACACATAGAAAACATTTGCATCATATTTGAATAGATAGAAACAGGAACTTTTAAAGGCAACATTTTCAATAAGATATATGTGGGTATTTGTGGGTTTATCCAAAAATAAACAGTAAGAAACAAAATAATCTGGATATAATGGGATATAATTGGGATTAGTCCTTCAGGGATATTCCTTAGGTAAAACTGAAAGAAAGTTTATCATCACCTCTTTTAAACTGAAAAAAATTTAATTCTGATAGTCAGATAAAAGATTTTTTACACTTGGCAGAAGATGTTGACCTGCCACATATATTTAATAAGTAGCTAGGGCAGTGTGGAGTTCAAGCGCAAACTCTGAGCTAAGCGTGGGCAAAGACAGATTCCTGCACAAGCACAGCTGGCAGAGCAAAGTTTATCTTTTGTTGAGCGTGCATCAGACACATTTTGAATGAACGTGTGTGGGATTTATACATTGCACATCTGTCCCTCCAAGCTCTCAGTCTTGCTACTGTGCACTGAAGTTGGTGGCATAAAGTAGCAGAAAGGAGGTCTTCCCGGTGTTACAACAGGCGCTTGAATTACAGTCCTAAATCATGATTTTTTTCATTTAGTGTGGGAATAACGATTAACACATTCAGATAAACACAAATCAAAGAAATGTTTTGCCAAATAAAACAAAAAAAAAAACACGCCATCAGAGACAGCCGTACTTCAGACAAGGCTATGCCGAGAGAGGGATGCTGCAGACGGGCTAACATTAGACCAGGCTGCATTTAACTTCGGAGCTCCGCTGGTTGGCACGGTCCTCTCAACATCGGAACTTTACTTAAACTCATCAGCATCAAGTTTTTAATCCAGTCTCTTTGTCATGGTCCTGGCACTGGTGGCTTGATTGCTTATTCCACCCACCTGTTTAGCTCTGCCTGTTCTCTCATCATTTCTTATCCCTTCAACCTGGTTCCAGCCCCTATATATACTGTTTGGTTTCAAGCTTCCAGTGCCAGTGTATTCTAGCTGTTAAACTACTTTTCTGATTATTCTGTTGGTGACCTGTTTCTGTCTTGTGGATCCCGAGTTTTGCTTCGCCCCTGTCTGCTCAATTTGTATGATCGGCTCTGGACTGTGTATTGGATGCAACTGGCTTACCGAACCTGGACTGTTTTCCTGACCACGGCTTGGACTCCCTCATCGGTACCTCATCAGCTTTCAGATCTCCTGGTAAACGAACTTGGTTCGGTTTCGACTTCGACTTGGATCTCCCTTTCTGGCAACACCTGCTCCTCGGCGCCGTTTGGCTTCAGCGCCGCTCTCTTCACTGCGTTTCGGGGGCCGCTCCCGCCTGCGGCGAAGGACCGTCTCCTTTGCGGATTCTTCCCCTCCTTCTGTGATCGGACCGAACTTTGAACCAGGTCAGTGACTTTAGCTCTTAACTGCTTCCAGCCATCCATTCTTAGTCACTGACCTGAGTTTCTGTTTCCACAGAGGATCCGTGTAATCCGCCCCTGCTGACGCGCCGTTTCACGCTGCTTGTTAAATAAAGTCTGTTAAACTCTTCCAGCTCTGTCTGTTGAATATTGGGTCCAAGGTTTAGAGCTTCCTGACACTTTTTCGGTCAATGAAGATCCGCACCCATAACTCGTCATGTTTTCGTCCTCAAAGATCCATGTTAAGCTTGTCAGTTCCCATTTTGTTATATTATTGTAGGAAAAAAATGCAGCGTCAACAAAGTAATTTTGTCTTTGTTGACGAAATCTACACTGCAGCTAACCCATAATGCATACAAACGTTTTAAAAAGTTAAGAGAAGGGATATTCACCACAAACTTATTATCTTTGAGGGATTAAATTACTTTCTTAAAAGATGTAATTTCTAAAATGTTATCTTTATCTTAAAAAGTTTTCTTTATCTTATAAACTGTTTTCTTATAAACCTTTGCTACCTCTTGCTTTATATTTCAAAAGTTTCTTTTTTTTGCCTCATGATTTGTTGCCATAAAACTACCCAAGCACGCTGTTGACAGCCAGAGAGAGTAAGAGAACGACAGAGAGACAGAGAGAGTCAGACACTGCACACCCATCCTGAAGTGAGCAAAGCAAACTTTCAAGAAGAAAGTCGCCCAGATGCCACGCGTGGGAGGAAGCCCTTATTTATTTATTTCTGTTTATCTGGCTGTCAGTAATTTATTCTGAACACGCTCTTTAAAATACTCCCCCCACCACCATTCTCTCCCCATCTCTTCCCTGCAGATTAAAGTGGGGCTGCGACAGGGCTGTGTATTCCCCTTGCCTATTGTCTAACAAATATCTAAAAAGGGGAGGCAGGAAGCAACAGCAGCTCTTGTTCTTTCCCAAGAGCTGAACTGAGACAAAGAGGTGTGGTAGGATTTGCAGCTCTTCGCTTGCACCTGCTTAACAGTCGGAGGCTGGTTCCTGTAGCAGTGGGGTCGCGGTTCAGGCAAAAGCAAACAGCGGCACTCGCCCAAACTCATACATGCATAAATGGATGCATGCAAACACCACTCTCACCACAGGTTTAATTTGTAAAGATTAAAGTGTGGAGTGTGCAGTACAATACACAAGCTCACACACTTTTAGCAACACCTGGGAGTGTGAGTGCTAAGTGTTGTTGTGGCCCGGAGCAGACTACCTGCTGTTTCTGCATCTTTCTCTCTCACAGTAGACTTAGGCACACGTGTGCGCCCCCAACCTCCACTTTCCACCATTACCACACACACATCTAATGATGACATAATACAAAAACTGATGAAAAGATATGTGGAAGCCCTTTAGCATCGACAGAGCACCTTACAGTCTCACACAGAGACTCAGACAAACCTCTCCCCCGCCCCACACACACGCAAATGAAATCTCACCATATTTAGACAGAGAAGAAAGGATTACCTGTAGCTGATTGCTAGTAATCCTTTCAAATGTAGAAGGGGAGATTGAATCCCCATTGTGGATGTGTGCCAGTGAGTGTGCGTGTGTCTTTGACCTCTCTGTGACTTTCTATTCCATTCAAATGGAACAATATTTTATTTTAATTAAATGTAAAGCAAAGAACAGGTGTACATTTAAGAAAGCAGCAAAGCGAGACACAAGACACAGATACTTACAATATTCATGAGTGTCAGCAGGTACTTTTGGACATGCTCCTTCCCATGAAACTGGACCACAGAGTCGTCGACTCCCAGCAGCACTTCAATGTTGTAGGCTCTGTCCAGACTCTGCCGGCGCACTCTTGAAGCACGTGTGTTGTTAATGCTTTGCTGCACACCACGGTACAAAGACTCCAGGTCCATCAGACCACCCAGATCTGCACCTGGTGATAGGGAGTAAACAAGAGCAAAACATGTTACCAAACGGATCTGATAAGACAACGCAGTGTGAATGTATATAATCTGTCATGTAGCAAAATTATTAGATCACCCTAGTTTTATTGTATACTTTGGACTCATGATACTACCTGACAAATACAATAAATACATGAAATGAAAATATGTGCAGCACTTATTGCTTAATTCATAGAAAGCAATACTTTTATAGCAATATAGTGGCTTCTTGATAATTGCATTAATTTTGTTTAACTTGAAAAAAATCCATCCATTTTCTCCCGCTTAGTCCTTGTAAGGGTTGTGGTGGGGCTGGTGCCTATCTCCGGCAGTCAATGGGCAAGAGGCAGGGCATACGCTGGACAGGTCACCAGTCTATCGCAGGGCAGCACACACACACACTCATATCTAAGGACATTTTAGAGAAGTAAAGTAACCTAACAGTCAAGTTTTTGGGCTGTGGGAGGAAGCAGGAGTATCCAGAGAAAACCCAAGTATGCACATGAAGAATGTGCAAACTTCATGCAGAAAGACCCCAGACCTGGAATCGAACCCAGGACCTTCTTGCTGCAAGGCAACAGTGCTACCCTCTACTAATCATTGCTATACAGTACAGCGACACTTTAAAAAAAATTAGGTTACTATTGGTTTTATTAAAGCAATGCACTTTTTAGCTTTTAAACATAAGTCTCTCAGTAAAAAGATTTATTTTATAAATCTAAAATTTATAAATCTTTTATAAATCTAAAATAAAATAAAATAAAATAAATCTAAAATTAACCCTTTCCTTAAAAAAGAAAGGGTTAAAAAAAAAAGAATACCGCTAATATAATCAAGCCCGTCAAAACAGGGTTTTGTCAGACTTTTATTTTATCATCAGAAAGTCTAGATGACCCAGAGAACTAAGAGCAGAAAATAAATTCAGCCTTTTATTATGAAGAGCCAAGACATATTGCACGGCAGGATTAATGGAAAGGTAGCATTTTGTGCTTTAGTTTGTTTATAACAATTTGAATACTTTAAGAACTTTTAAGGTGCAGGTGGTGAATTCCCTTTTCCCTGGTATATAAAGATGACACAACACGATGGCTTATTTATTGAAATTGGCAAAACAAGTGAAAATACTGATTGAGTAAAGTAGTTGTATGCCAACTTTCCTTAATCAAACAACCCATGTTCCTTGTTGTAGTTCCTTCCTACATGTAACTGTGAGCGCTGTTCAGATATATAGCACTTATTACTGCGGACACACTTCCGCCGTAGTTTAGATTTAAGCGTGAATATTCCCAACGCACCAAAAGCTATGTTGTTACTGGGATGTTGTGCGTCAGATTTACGGGTATTCAAGAAACAGCAACACATTTTTTCCCGCTTGGGATTTTAGTACACATAATAGAAAATACAACTAATTGCGTTCATTTTCTAAAACGTTAAAATGCTTCTCAATTAATTAACCGAAATCAACCAGTTAAATTCTGGCCCTTATTCAAACTGATTAAACTCTGATACTGAGTCACAATTG
>NW_015150484.1:167852-171907 GCF_000732505.1 Cyprinodon variegatus | reverse complement strand
TACACATAATAGAAAATATTATTATTTGCATTTGTTTTTTAAAACATTAAAATGTTTCTAATTAATTAATTGATTGAAAATTGGAAATTCTGGCCCTTAATCAAACTAATTAAACTCTGATACTGAGTCACAATTGGGTATTTTAGCATAATGGAAGGATGTGGCCAAAATGTTTTCATATATTATAACATTCCCACTTTTTAAAAATTTAAAAAGTGTCTAGCTTGTTTTTTTTTTTTTTTTCTTTTCTCAGGGTACATTGGAAAATCTTCAATACCTGGCCGTTTAAATACGGCTAGTGATGAGTGTTACAGCCTGCTTTGGATACTGTAGCATCTTATCATTGCATTGCTGTGTAACTTCTTAAATCTTCCTCCAGCCTTTCATTGTTTTGAACACTTGTATATGTGGTGTCTGTCCCCTGTCTGCTCTCCAAGACACCAGTTGACAGAATCGAACATGTGTGTCCTTTGTAACCATTGGTAACCGCGCGGCTATCCTTCACAGATCCTCTCCTAATCAACCAAATATTTCTACTCCCATCTGAATAAAAGGAACAGATGGTGCTTGCTAAACACATGGATTAAGACAGCTCCTTCACACAGGGGCTGCCCACTCTGCTCTTTCCTTGGCTTGCTAAATAAGTGAAAAATACTAATTACACAGAAAACACATTTTAAGGTTATTTCCCCTCTTCTTCCTACAGGTAACATGCATTAGAAATGCATTTATACCTCTTTAACGTTTACATAATCAGGGCAGTGTCATTTGGCCAAAAATGAAAAATGCAACTTTTTGTAGAACTGCAATTTCAATTTTCTTCTGTATTCACTACAAGAACATACATGTTTGCCTTCTCACTGTCATGGCTTTGAATTCTTTAATGTACAGAGCCTATTATCTGAGGACTTTAGTGGTTTACTACTGCTTGTATGCATGAATCTATGTGGTGGCTACAGTATAACTACTCTCTTCTGAGTGGTTGTAAACCAACTGTAAGACTTGAAGTGAAAGAAATGAAGTGCCTTCCTCTTTTGATATGTAACAAGACCAATAGTTGAGGCACTCTGGGATTTTGAAAATGTGTCTTGGTAAAATTTAGATTGTATTGCAAATGTGATTACTTGTCTGTCCATAATGCATTGTTATACTAGAATCATAAACTTCCGTTATTGGGATGCTATGCAATAGACCAATAGACCAATACTAGCTATTGCATATTTGTGAAGTGTGAACAGATTCCAAACCTTTACATGTCAGAATCTTAAAAATATGAAGTGTACTTATTTTCACTTGATTTTTTTGTGTAGCACAAGAAATCTGTCCTTATGTTGTTTTAAATAGTCTCTCAATAGTAAACTGAATCCACTTGTGCTCATTATAATTTCAGCTGTTGGACAAACACCAACTGGACAAATATAATCCGTTTAAATCCATGGATGAGAAAGGAGGGCATGAAACAGAAAATGAGTCAATAGATGGTAACTTTTGAGGAGCTGCAAAGATCCATAGCTCAGGTGGGACAATCTGTTGACAGAACAACTATTAGCTGTGCATTCCACAAAGAGTGGCCCAAAGAAAGGATCTTTGATAAAAGTCTTTTTAATGAGTGCTGCTTTCTGTTTTGCCGTATACAGGACAACAAAAATGGAAGACGGTGGTTTGGTTAGATAACCCCATTACAGTATCTGAATATATTAGAAAACAGCAATTGCACATACTGAAGATATCTTACCCGCTATGGTAAAATATGTTTAGGGAGGCATCTGGGATCTGATCAAAGCTGATTAAATGGTACATGGCCTGTACTTATATAATGCTTTTTCAAGTAAGGACACTTCACCAAAGCTCTTTACACCACATTCAGTCAGGTACTCATTGATGCACACAGTCACCCTGATGGTGGCAAGCTGCATTGCAGCCGCTCACGGACAGATATAATAGACAATGAAGTTGACTGTCTTAGGAAAATTGCCTGTGCATAAGGCTCCTCAACACAAACACCATTGGGCCCTCTTACACCATCAATAGGCAATGCAGGTGAACTGCCTTCCTCATGGACTCAACGACATTAAAAGCCAGAGCCGGGGTTTGAACCAATAACCCTCCGGCTGCAGGGTAAACTGAGAGTAAAAGGGTAAAAGAACAAGGTTAATGCTGTTAAATACAGGGGAAAAACTGTTAACCCTGAACTTTGTCAGACGTTCCCCTTTGGTGAAACAACAGGCTTGCACATCTCTAGATGTTAAAACCTGGTAAAGACATACCACAATAAGACTAATTGCTTTAATTACCCTGAAAGGAAGTTCCAATAAAGTAATAAAGAGAATGCATTACACAATCCTTTTTGTAATCTACTCTAGGAAAACATGAATAGTTTTTTTTCCCTGCACGACACATATCTACTTTTTGTTGGTCTATTATGTTACTTCAAATAAGATATATTAATGAATGTGGTTGCAAAGTAAAAGGCACCATATTCAAACATTAGCTTAATACTGTTAGACAATAAACTGGAGTCAATAACAATATAAGTGCCCTGTCTTCAGAGCCAATGTCATATTAACTTAATCTGCTATTTTTATGCTCATATAGGACTATGGATGACCAATTCATGCAATATGGGTAGATTTAACAAAGAGCCATCATTGTAGACTTCAAGGTTTCGGTGACGGCACACACAAATGCTGCTCAAAGGCGTTTTGTGTCGGTGCGTTAGCAGCTGCTGGTGTGTGAGCACCCTGTGAACTAACATTTCCAATTGGACTATAAATCACTGTTGCAACAGGAGGTTTAATTTAGCTGAAGCTGGGCAGCAGGGCCCACTAACCATAGAGCTTTATTTGGAGGAAGGGAGGGGAATTCAACGTGCAACATCAAGGGACCAGTGGAGCTTTGACACTTTCGGTTGGAGTAAGTGTCAAATGGAGCAAAAAAGAACAAGACGCAGGAGAAAGACGAGTGAGAAACGAGGGGGAGAGGAAAAGAGAGATCCGCCACCTTGTCTCCTAATCAGCAAGGGGCATCCTGCTTGCCCACTCCCGCTTATGCAACCAAGACAAGACAACAGGCTCATGGGTAAAACAACGAACACGTGGTTAAAGTCGCAAGAAGAATTAATTTGAAAGTCTGACTATTATCCCATATCTGCCCACATTCCAGCAAGTGAAAAAAACACCAGCACACAAAGAAAACAGGAGGTGGGGGCAGAGAGAAACAATAATATACAGACACTGAATTTTGCTTCTGCTTGTTAGCAAAGAAATCTGTATTTAAGGTGGTTTACATTACAACAACTCTGGCTTTTCTAGTTATAGCTGCCTTTAACAAGCCTGAGGTCAAGACCTGCCGATTTGCTCCTGCAGACGAGTCTAAAGATTGTTACCTCTTACTTATATAATGTTAAATCAGCCACAAAAAACATAGTCCTGTCTTTTTAACTTCTTAACTCAGCACCTTAGAAAAATATTAAATGAGATACCATCGGGTGAAACCCCAATATAATTGGAGGTTCACTTCAAGTAACAAATACACATGAAAAATCTAAGATATGCAGTCAGATACAACATCTTAAACATCCCCATTTTATTGCACCTTTGTCCTTGTTCACACCTGGAAAAGTTCAGTTTTCTAATACTCCAGCTGTTTTACAACCCGTTTTTCAGCAAGAAAGAAAAATCCTGTGGAGCAGTGAGGCACAGGAGAGATTGAAGGAGGTGAGAGGCAGAGTTGAGAGGTGTGATGGATGGGAGATGAAGATGAGGGGAGAGCAGAAGGACCTTGGCTGTTCGGAGATCCGCTTAAAGCTTGATGTCTTCATCCGAGTCTGTTATGGTGACTAGGGACCCAAGGAAAGCTGTACTTTTTAGTTTCTCTTCACCAACTGACATGATCTATATACTACGCCTTTGAAAAGAATTGAAAAGCCCTTTAGTATTTACATTTTATTTCACATTTAGGAAAACTTTTTTTTTTTTTAATGAGGGGAATATATATGAGAGACATAGAGAAGTGCATCGCTGTGATGTGAAAGGGAGATAATACATGGCTTAATT
>NW_015150484.1:119276-166709 GCF_000732505.1 Cyprinodon variegatus | reverse complement strand
GAACTGTATGTTTACATAATCACTGCTGCTACCTTTATCAAGGCTGAACCTTAAAAAATTAAAATGTCTTGAGAGCTGTACTGAACAAAATTTTGTTTTGTATACACTTGTGTATACAAAATGACAATTAAAGTCTGCCTAAGTCTCTCTAAGTCTATTTCACAGGGTATCAAATAGTAAATTGCACATTATACATTGCACAAGTGATTGCAATTGTATTGTCGCATTGTAGAGTCTGGTTGCAGCAGGGATGAATGACCTGCGGTAGAGCTCCTTTTTACAAACGGGGTGTAAAAGTGTTTCACTAAAGGAGCTGTTCAGCTCCTCTATAGTCTGGTGCAGAGGATGAAAGGTATTGTCCATGATGGATGTAAGCTTGGACAGCACCCTCCTCTCAGCCACTTCCTCCCCTGAGTCCAGAGTGCAGCCTAGGACAGAAGCAGCCCTTCTCACTTGTTTGTTCAGTCTCTTTCTGTCCCGTTCTGCGCTGTTAGGGGCCCAGCAGACAACAGCGGAGGGCTTATAGCTCAATGTGGCTTTATACATTTAAGTTTCTAGTTTTTTTCTCTAAAGTCCTGGAAATACAGTACTAAGTATATGTTTTTCTCAAGCCTTGGGGAATGTTTCTGCAGTACAAGTTTTGCTGGTGACATTGTGACAACATGAATATCAATATTTAACTTTTGTGAACTTTTATCCCAGATTCTAACTTAGATTAAGAAGATTATGAGTTAGGCCACTGTCATACATAAATATAGTTGAATCTTAACCAGTCCATTGCAAGCTTAGCTCCATGCTAGAAGGTCCTGTCAGACAATGACTCAGTAGCCCAGTTTTAATTGTTTTGTTGCCTCTAACAGGTTTTCTACCAGATCTATGCTGTATTTTGTTCTGTTCATCTTATCAACAGTTTTGATGTGGTTTCCTGTCCCAGCTGAATAAAAGCCTACTGCTGAAACCTTACTATAACAGTGGCACTGGGTGGCTAGGTAATAGGGCAACAGCACCATATGCAGAGACTTTGAATTATCTGTTAATTAGCAATTAAGGCTGTTAAATGAAGGTCTTATCCTTCTAATTTAGCCTTTTCCTCCTTTCAAACTACTAATCGGTAAAGCAACTCCTGCTTTTATTCTTTAAATAATAAAAATACATTATGCTGTTTTTAAAACAAAGTGTCTCCAACAAACATTATTTAAAGTGCAGCTGGATCGAAACGGAAATGAATGTATGTCAAGAAGGATTTAACTGATCAGCTTGCTTTTGCTTAGAAAATGGTTGCACTGTTTTATTTTTTTAGGTGTGAAAGGGTAAAGATGGCTTAAGTTACTGGTTGCAAAAATGTTCAGGGGTATGAATAATACTGCAATGTGATATCAGGAACTTAAATATATACATAAATAAATAAATAAACACATAAAAAAGCAAACAAAATTTTTTTTAAGCTAAACTCTTCCATGCTGCAAAAAACCCCCTAATTTCCTCTTGTTAATATCTTTTCTTTCAATTTGCATACATACATACAAACATACATATATATATATATATATATATATATATATATATATATATATATATGGACTATCATACTCACCTTACATGTACCCCTTTTTTCACATGCTGCTCCTGCTTGCCCTGTGTTTTCATTCAGGTGGGGTATAGAGTGTGGCCTTATTAGGAGACAAAGGTTCTTTGTCTTTTCAACCTTTACAAAATGTCAAGAATGTCTGGTTGCCCACTAAATACTATGCAGTAGAAGAGGGGTGCTCGACAGCGTAACAACAGCATAACAGAAGACGGAGAACAGCGATAATAATTTGGGTCAAGCAAAGCACTTTGCTTCTAAGCAGTGACCTTTGGTTCGAGGTGGCAGGTAGGTGCGGACATCACAATGATTTGCATACAGGGTGACTACCTCCCACTAATGATGAGGAGTCTGGATGCTACTCAAAAGTCATGGACCTATTGGTATTTGTAACACATAGCCCTTTGAATGTAGTGACTTGATCTCTGTGGCAGACTTGTCACCCTACAAGCCTAAATGTCTCACAATAACCCCCAGGTGGTTTTCAAAAAAACTGTAACTATATGTAGTCCTAAAAAACGAAATAGGGCAAATAGAAATACCCTGGTAGACTATAAGTGATGTGCAAGCAATTATTTATTTACTGGCTTTCAAAATGGATAAAAAAAAGAATCCCACTAGTAGAAATGTAGGATTGAATAGTACATCCTGAGGTGGAAAACCTGATTTATACCTCAAAAACAGAGCTGCAAAGGTAAAAAAACAAAAAACACAGCAGAATTAGCAGCACCCAATCACTCCATCCTTTAAGGTTATTCACTTTTAGGGGCAGAGCTTCAAAGCTTTGTTGCGCAGATGCATAGTTTTGTCAGTGTTACTAGCAAAACTCTTCAGCAACTATCTTTATTTTGATGCTAAAGTATTTAAAAAATTTGACATGTGTAGCAAATAGGTTCAGTTCAAATAAAGCCTAAACAAAGATAATTAAATTCAGGGTAGTTTATGTTGTCTGTCCACGTGTCTAAAAAAGATGAGGCAGGTCATATTGAATGAAAACAAATATCTAGACAATTTAACGAACTTCAAAAATACCAGTTTAAAAACTTCTTCACATTGATTTTAATGGCAATGTTCTGCACATGATTAATTGTGCCACTGGTGATTTCATTATAACTATAATCATTCTTTAATCATAAATGTAATTAGATTAAAGTTGATTTTTTTTTTTTTTTTTTATTAATTTGCGTTAAAGCTTTTTACACATCTCTAGCAGCGGAACCAGTAAACAGAGCTAATTTTGTCTGTTAAACGACTTTCCTTACAGACCTCTAATGCTAATAGTGATCCTAAATAATTGACAACCATGTGATTAAAACGGGCTGCAGTTCAATGTGTGATCTAAAGTCAGTAAATGATCCACAGACGGAAGCGTTTAGAGCTGTCTCCTGGTAGCTGAGAAATAATGAGCGTTCATTATGGAGACATTGTTTTGGATAGCGTGGCATGTTGCTACCGGCCCAAATGCAGCAGCCGCAGCATTAACAATCCATCGTCCAAGCTTCTTATCACCTTGACAACCCATAAAGCTGTCACTGAGGAGACAAAATGTTCTGCTATGTGACCAAAAGGTGTGTGTAAGTGTGTGTGTCTATGTGTCTTCACCTGAAATACAGCCTTGAGCTCAGTCAGTGAGTAATGAGCTCAACGTCTACTCCGCTCCTATAACAAAGCAATTAAATTTAAAAGAGAAAACATACACAAAATGATTTTAATAGGTTTCCAACGGGAAAGTGTGTATTATAGTCACACAAGTTTATAGAGGAAATTAATTTTGCTGTTTCGGGATAAAAAGCAGTTAGCTGGTTAAATGGGTTAACCAATTACAGCAAAGGTTTTCTCAGACTTACTGTAAGATAAATTTTTTTAATGCAATTGCATTTCAAATTTTTCAATCTAAAACAAAAGTCTCTGTTTGCTTTAAAATCCTCTGAGACTTTATAGTCGGCAGTGATTGAGATAGTATAGGAAGCTTACAAAGAACTTCAGGTGTTGTGCATATTGCCTGGAGCTTCTCATGGTGAACAGTCTGAAACTCTGCCATATGGCGTACATCACATGTCTTTATAAACTTCTCACAGGGTGAAAAAATGACATCAACTTTGTGTATGTTGGGTTTTACAATTTGCAAAGGATTTTATTTTTATTGACAAAGCTTGATATCAAAGCTTTTTCCATTAGATTATCGTTTTCATAAGTTCGCATACAACCCATACTCAGCTAGTGGGTGCACCTTTTAGGAAACAATTCAGTGCTGTAATTAAGAAAGCCGTGTTAAAACGATCCATGTTTAGATAAACTTGGTTCCAGAGGGAGACGTTGAGTCTGCAACTTGGCAAGACTGTGTTGTACTCAACTACAGCTCAAACTGTACAATGAAATTGCAGGGTTTAAATGTTCACAGCTTACGTTCTTACGCTGTATGGCCCGTTGCTCTGATGCGATCTAACTGTTAACATTGTACGTTTAAAAACCACATGTCGGACTCAGTGCTGAGAGATGGCGCTGGTCGGACTCGTCAATCTGGCAGTAGAAGAAGAACGGCCTTGTTTGCACATGCGCAGTCCACGAGGTTCAGGTAAATCGGCTCGTAGCTTTTCTTAAGGAGGATTTGCCCACGAATGCCTTACGAGGGTCGACTGAATTTCAAACATGTTTTATTTTCTCTCGACCATACGATTCCTGATCGGGAGGTGGTCGTGAGAGGCTAGCTTTCCTTTAATAACCCCTGAATACTACACAACGCATGTAAAAGATTCTTGGACAACTGGAGAATCGGCCTGAAAAGGCCAAAAACATCACAGTGTATGCCCGGCTTAAACATCACTAGATTGCCTCTAGGTTATTATTAATTAAACATGAGATCCCACTGGATCCACAGTACCTGAAGGAGCCTCTCCAACATGGAGTGCCCTTTCTTTAAGACTCAAACTGATATTGAAGCTCTTTTGCTCCATATCTGCTGGTTAACCAACCAGAACTGTATTGCTTTTCTTTAAATGTTCTTATCCATCTGTATTCACACACAGAGCATAGTCTGACCTCATATTCTTCTTTTTTTAAGTTCACACTGTAAGAAGAATAAATTGAAAGATGGTTTATCTATTAGAACAGTACTATGTAAAAAGTTTAAATTCCTATTTCTATAAAAATATATTGTAGTCTTTTAGAATACTTAAACCTTGTTATGGTTGCCAGATAGTTGCTGTAGTAGTTTTCTATTCATTAAACTGGCTTCCTGTTGGGTTCAGAATTTATTTCATATCTTAGTCCTGAAAAATATATAGCAGCAAAAGGTTAGACTCCATGTGTATAATCTCCTAATTGCTTTTAAATGAAGCCGGGGGAAGCACTGAGCTGCAAGAAGCCTTTATGTCTCCAGTTTATAAAGGCTCAAAGAAAGAGCTACATGAAATGAGTAACAGGTAGGCTGAATTGAGAGTACACCGCATTTGTAACCTATTAAGTTTTCTGCAAGTGTCTATTTAAAACTGGAAGATGTCTTTGTTTTAAAACATAATGTACAGTAAAACTGATTTCTCCTAAGGAAGGCAAGAAAAAATCTAAATACAATGCTGTTCTTGTAGTGTGTTATATTGCAGTTGTTTAAGGGCAATCAGAAAAGACAATCTTTACAGGTAATAGTAAAAAAAAAACTTTCCTTACATTGTAAATCTCAGTCCATTGTTACTTAAGAGTCATGTTCGTCCAGCTGAACTCATCAAGCTCACAGAATAGATAAGTAATTGCCTTCCTTATGGTTACAATGACTTGAGATGGGATGGTCTGGATTAAACCAGCAGCCTCTTTAAAGCTTATTGTTTGTCAAACAAAAGCAGCAAAAAATGGCATCTTGGAGTCTTCAAGTCTCCATAAAAGTAACCAATGTTTGTATTCCAATTGGTTGCGTGATCCAGATATTAAAAAACAAATGAGAGAATATTTTCTTTGACCCTACCATCACAAATGTAAACAGGTGGACTTTGCTAAACTCTACTGGAACTTTAACTAGTTTATGTTCTAAGAATATTTCTCTTACAGGTGGTTTTGCTGTAAAAAAGAAAGGCTGAATGTGTCATAATGATTCTTATCCTCACAGTAATAATACAGCGCTGTCAACATGGCTTTTAGCAGGACATCCATTTAAAGAAAAAATCTCCATAAACAAAACAATCAACAATTAGGTGGATTCTATGGAGAATGTTTTTGTTAGACTAGGAAATACAGATTAAAATGTAGCTTAAACACCTTTATGAGAATACATGTAAATGTAGCCAATGCTTTCATACTAATAAATAACTAACCAAACTAAATAAAAACTTCTCTTATCAGCGGGTGTAGGGGCCACCTATGTGTGCTGCTGCTCAGTGCATCATTTCAGATTTTCTTCTCTTTCGTTAGACAAGGCAACCTTTAGTTTCTCCTTCCTTACGTAACTGTCTGTCCGAAGCACACAGGGTTGTTGACTGCTGCAAAGGTGATGCGGTGCACATCACATGTCCGTGTAACCATGAAAAAAGCCCTACTTCTTACATTTTGCAATGTTGCACATTTCTAAGTCTAATGGTAAAATTGAATCAACTTTTTAAGCAACACGATAAATCCAAAAATATTGGATAAAGGAAATATTGCGCTCAAAGTCTTCTACTTTCTTTTGGGCTTGGTTCTTTGGTGCTCAGTGTAAACTAGAAACCTCTTAGTTTAATAAGACAGTAAAGCCAGGCTGATATAAGGCTTATTGCAGGTCTGGCGGTGTGAAACGGGCCCCTCTGCCTGTCCTCCCCCTTGTCTGTCTCAAGACATTTATAAAAGGTCTCTTATGAAATCGGCCAAAAAAACACCTCTATCAAAACAGTGGAGGGCAAATAAACATCTTAGATAACAAATATGCAGATTAAAGCATAAAGAAAAACAACCATATTAAAAAACAAACAAAAAAATTAACTATGATTGCTGCAGACCTACTTTGGTAACAGTTGAGCCATTATAGATTAATTTTACTGGGAAACAGTATGTGCGTTAAGACGGTAGTAAAGATAGGAAGGCCAACAGTGAAGCACAAGGTTCAGCTTTCAGCGTCGCAATAAATCTCTGCAGAGACAGCCTCCTGCTGGCTTGAAGGGTTTGTAGCCCCCTCGCCACCTCTCTTCCCAATGGTGCAACCTCTCCTGTCACTTTATCCCTTAATATGAATCATTCATCCTTTTCTGCACTCACCCACACTTTGAGAGATTGAGTGAAACGTATTTTAAAACTAGATTTTAAAAGATATGTGTTTATTTGGAGAAAGAATGTCTTCAATTTCTGTACTTAATTAAAATGTTGTAGAAATGTATAGCTTTATACTTTAGTAACTAAGATAATTATTACTTATCAGAAGTAAGTATATTGCCTTTTCATGGTTTCATTTCTTCATTTAGATAAATGCTAAATGTTTATTTACAACTCCAGTTTACTGAATCAATTGACAAGATCAAAGCAATATAATTAAAAAACATTTTCTCTAATTAAAAAAAAAAACAGTTTGTGGCTGTTTGCAATATAAAAAAACAAGCAAAGCAAAGCTTTCTATTCTGCATATTTTGTCTAAATAAAGTAATGAACCAAGTTGTTCTTCTTCTTGTTTAACTGTTGTTATACCAATGTAATACAAATATAAAAGCTATTTTTTCTTCATTGAGAAAATGTTTTTTTTTTCTTTTGCATAAACTCTTTGAAAGAGCCGATTATTTGCCGATACCTAATTTGACTATATTGAGAGACTCTGCACCGTCAGAGCTGGAAAAGTTCAAAGCTCTTTATTTCTTAACATTATTAATAAATTAATTATGTTAACATGGTCTGTTTTATTTGGTTGTATACAGCTTCAAGTAGATAATATTTATGGGATGGTACAGTGTGCTCTAAATTCCTTTTAACGTTTACACAAATTTTGTGCATTTCATAAGGAGTTTAGGTGCTAGGAAAATACAAAGTTGTTATTAGAACATTTAGAAATCAGAGGAAGCTTCATTTTTCCATCCTTGCTTTCGATACCCTTAAATAAATCAGGAGTAATCCAAAAATCAACTACCTACTTGTGAATACTTTCATCTTCGTTCCAAAAAAGTTAAAAAGCAATCCACTAGATTATGGATTGTTTTCTGGAATAACTATGACCTGGATGACTGAAAATCTTCACCAGCATATACTTTCATCTCTTTGTGAACACAGCAGTTTTGTAAAAGCAGTTAATTAGAGATCACTAGTAAGCAGTGAGCATCTTAAAGACAAAGAAACATATCAGTCAGATGAAAATTTAAACTAGGCGTAGAGGTGAGCATCTAAGTAGCACCACAGGGTAATTTGCTCCCATTGCAAATCACTCTATACACTTTAGGAGTCCGGCACAAGATAGATCTGTCATCTGCAAAAATATTCAAATGACTCTGCAGTCATGAGTATCGGAAATAGATGTGAGGCTTTTGGACGGTTTCGCGGCAGTCTGTGGAAACAATCAAAGTTAATTTAAAGTGCACAAATCAAATAAGATGAGTGTAGGTTTTCAGAGAGGCATGCATGGGTAATATTTTTATCGAGGGTAAAGAAATGGGTTTGTACTGGTTGGTAAATGGTTGGTAAAAGAACTGAAATACTTGCTAATATTTGCCACTAGGACAACAGACTGGACAAGCAACAGCAAAGTTTTCCACCGGAATTGACAGAGCAGACTGTATTTTTTGAGAAAGCTTAGGTCCTTCATTGCTTTAGTTGGGATGCTGACTATTTTTAATAGATCTGTTGTGGAGAGTAAAATCTCTCTGCCATTATCTGTTGGAGAAAAGGCATCAAAGCAAATAGCTTAAAGAAGGTCAATAAACAGGTCTAGGTCTATTCAGGGGCCTGAAGACGAACGTCTGGAAATTATAGAGCAAAGAAAGATCGCAATAAAATATATAACATTAACGGGCAACCCTCA
Source organism: Cyprinodon variegatus (assembly GCF_000732505.1). Lineage (NCBI taxonomy): Eukaryota > Metazoa > Chordata > Actinopteri > Cyprinodontiformes > Cyprinodontidae > Cyprinodon > Cyprinodon variegatus. The sequence continues at coordinate 158,169 of NW_015150484.1, read as the reverse complement.
GCATTGTCTTCATACGTGCAGAACATGGACTGTCATATATGAAGAAAATGTCTATTATCTAAGGCTTCTTCAGACCTATTACTGTATAAGACAGAGCAGTTTAGGAGATCCTTTATGCCCACACCTGTCATCATATTTAATAGCTCTGTATTTCAACTTGAAAATCTGAATTACAATTTTTAATTGCAAATCTCTATGAAGTAACTTTACCAATAGTTTGGTGATAGGTTCATGATATGGGGATGCTTTTCTTCTGCATAGTTTAAAGGAAATAACCTATCAAAGGCTGCAAAAATGTTAATAAAAAAAATCAGAAATGAAAGAAAGTTTTTAAAAAATCAATGTTCAAGACAATTTCCATCCCATCAGATTAAGCTTCCAAAGACAAACCTTAACTAAATCTGCCCTATTTATCCAAAAGGATTTAACGTGGGTTTTGTATCATATAATGATGAAATGCAGCTGTTGTTGAAAATCCTTCTGAGGGTTAATAGATCACAGATGTTCAGCTCAGACCTCTCACTTTTAGCCTAAAGGTTTTCAGATTTCTTTAATCCTTTAGAAATATTATACTGCAAATCCCTTTCAATCTTAATCAAACTTTTCCAATTTTTATCACATCATTTTGCAGGAGACGACCGGAATGTTAAAGACTGATGTTATGCTTATATTTTGACTTTTCAAAATGCTACATTTTAGACTCGATCACACATAAAGCTCAGGCTTTGTCTCTTTGTTTTCCTCTCCTGTCTTGTCCTGTCCTGGCAGGGAAGTGTGCAAAGAAAAGCCACCACCTGAGACATACAGCTCCACATGACAGGCCAGCCAGCCAAACATCTGTCACCCTGAGTACTGTTAGAACGGAGGGAGTGGAGGAGGCTGTTACTAGGGAGGAGGATTGGAGAGGATGAGGCAGTGAAAAGACAAAAGCAGAGCAAAGTAAACAGAAGGAAGACAGTAGAAAGAAAAATGGGAAAATAGGAAAAGATGATGGGCTTTTGATTTCTAAACTGGCCTCTGATGAGGCAGAGACTCAAGAAATTAAACTGAGAATTGGTGTTCTTTATATGCTAAGACCAAAGGATATTGAATTTGACATTAAACGCCCAAGTCCTTAACTAAAGCTACTGGGTGGTTCAGGATAATAAACATGATCAGTGTAATCATACTGATGAATGTTGTAGCCACTGGAAAAAAAGAAACAATGAAATTCCCCACATTCTCTTTTCGGGAAGGTTTTTAAAAAAGTGGCGTTAGCGAAGACATCTATCCTAATGCCTTGGATGGAGCATGAATAAAAACTTTATTACCTCATTACATTCTGAAACTTTTAATAATGCATTGAAAAAACAAATATAGCAGAATATGCTACAGGCAAAGAAAAATTGTAGACATTTGGTTATATATATTGCAATCGCTTATTTTGGCTCTCTCTTTGTCTGAATTTACTTTCTTTATTAGCACCCACCATTTGGCATCCCTACAAACACCTAAAATCAGCTGGTTTGAAACAGCTTTCTTAAAAAAAGCCCCTGAAAAAGTAATATATTTAAATATCAGAAGATACAACAACAAACATGGTGGACCAGGATGAAAGAAGTGTTGTTAATGTTTAATACTATGAAAAAGAAAAGTCTCAATAATTTGGTATTGTTCATCTGTTTGTATTTATAAAATGTATAAAATTTTCGCTGTCATACTATATATATAAGAACATCTCCAGTAATTTCTGTTAAAATAGTAAAAACTAGTGTGTCATTGGCAGAGGGATAAATGTCAAGTGGTTACTTCCATTAATTATGAAGATTGTGAGTAATAAAAATCCAAAATCCTAATCTCTCAGAAAAATAAAGTTGTACCTTATTCTATTTAAGAAAACATACTGTTACAGTTACATTACAGTTAAACAATAATATGAAGGGATCTGTGACATCTTCTGTGAACGAGGACTGTTAATGCCGTGTAAATACATATTTTCAGAGCAAATACAAAAACTCAAAATGAGACCAACACAAAAACACAATTAAGACATGCAAAAACAACAGAATTCTATTCTCGGTTTTCTGATTGCCAGTCTAATGTTTTTAGTTTGTAGCAACTTTTGCTATGAAATAATTTCACTCTGTGTTTGAACTCTTTGGCCACTGTAGATGTCACCAACACCTCTCCGTATGGGGGGTAAAACTCTAAAAGTCATTGCTGGTGGGGCAGGTGTTCACAGATGGCAGTAAACAAGCACTTTAATGGAAAGCAAAGTGGAAGGAAAATGAACTGTGGTACAAATCAGTGCAAAAGCAATGCGATGGCCTTTAGAAGACTGCTTAGATACACCCATTCAAGAGTTTAGGGTCGATCTAAAAGTTGTGCAGAGTCAGTTCTTTTAACCCAGTCAACACAGACCTAATTTGTACCAATTCTATTCAAATAATTTTTGTATATAGCACCATTTCACAATGCATGTAATCTGAGGGTAATTTACAGATACAATTCAACCAGATCATACAGTCAGATTGGTTCAAAGTTTTCTATCTGAGGAAAACCAGTTGATTGCATCAACTCTTTGGCTCATTGACCCGAAGGCAATCCCTCACACCAAGCATACTTGTAGCGACAGTGGAGAGGAAAACTCCCTTTTAATAGGAAGAAACCTCCAGCAGAACCAGGCTCAGTGTGGGCGGCCATCTGGCGAGGCCTACTGGGGTTCAAGGAGACAGAAGCAGACATAGAAAAAGGCAAAGCAGAGATACAAAAAGCAACTGTCAGGTCGCTCCACAGACGGCCTCTAACCAGGGCTTAAGATAACATCTTTGTTGTGTAACCCCACAACTGAAGCTGAGAAAAAAACATTAAGAGCCTGATCATTAAAAGGTTTGCAGGAATAAAAACTCATGCAAAGTTGATCTATACAGCAGGTGCATTTCGTTTTATGTGTGCAAATTAGGTGGAACAGTTCTTACAAACATACTTAGGTTTTGGCTTTTATCAATATTCATAATCTAAAAAACAAACAGCTGAAATGTATGGGGGGGGGCATATGCCAATACCAAGTTATCAAACCTGAAACAGACTGCTGGCACCTTTGTTGCATCAATGTTTAGTGAGTTTGGTAAAGGTTTTACATTACTGCAAAAAGCATTGTTGTTTTATTAAATTGTTATGGACCTATCAAGGTTTGCAATATCTTGGTATAAATTAGTGTGAAGCTTTTCAAAGTTTTATGATTGATATTTAATTACTTAAACCTAACTTGTATTTTTTTTTTTTTTACAATGGTTTGTACCATGTTAAGATTTTTAAAGTGCACTATAAATAATATTAATAATTATTGCCATTGGTATCGATAATTATTAATATTAATTAATATTTATATTTTTATGTCTAATTCCATAATCTTTCTTTTAAGCTCACTCTCAAACTGTCAATAACCACATGCTATCTGATTATTAAAATGCGGCAGTTAATGGATAGCATTAGCAAAACCTGACCACAAGCTGGAAAACAGTACAATTGAAGGGCAGGGATGCAGACAAGTGCAGCACCTATTGGTGCTCCAGATCAAACAAGACATTTGAGCTAAAGCCTGTTATTAAAGCACCCTGGGCTTCTCTAGATGCTTAGCAGAGCCTCAGACTGATCACCTCTTTGCCACCCTTCTTTGATGCAAAAATGTAAGCATTGAGCTTAAAGACAAGAAGCACATGAGTGTAAATCAGAAATAAATCATGAAATTTTGCTGAATGCTTGGATTACTTCTTTAAATTCCTCCAGTTATTAGACAGCACCCTATGTGCTTTCTAGTTTCCCCTAAAGATATAAGCACATCTTAAGACAGAGAATTCATGAGGGAAGTAAAGAGAAAGTCTATCTAAAGGTGCGAGACAATATGTATGCAAATTTTTCCTTAAGTAGAACTGAACCCACACGCCTGCCATGGAGAAGCTGAATGAGGATTTATCATCCAATATCATCTCATTACAAATGATTACACTAAACACATTTGCCAAGCTGTAAAAAAAAAAAAACTGCATTATCTGTAAGCCAGCTACCTTAAACAGAAAGAAAATCAGAAAGAATCTGTTATGTCTGTGTTGAAAAATTAACACATGAAGCTCTATGCACACTTTACAAACCTGGAAAGAAAAGTTGTATAAAAATAAATCTTTTCACCTAGAAACAGATGATTTTTTTTAGTAGCGAGGTGCTGAAGCCAGAAGAAAGAGAATTAATAAGGAAGTGCAGCGTATCAGTGTTACAACACTGGAGATGTTTCAAGAAGTCTTTCAAAGCAGATAAAAATTAGAGACAATTAAAAGACTACTTTATCATTCTTATAAGAGCTAAGCTGTTCTTTGGGAGCAGCACAAGTGAAGATACAGATAAACATAATGAAACTAGCAGAATCATTTAGTGATTTAGAACAAAAGCTACGCCGACAGGACTGTGGTATATTTCTATGTGCAGATCAAACCTCTCACTGGGTTCGTAGGACAGGTCCCTGTGCATGTCTGTCAAACATACACACGGCCACTGAAGCAGAGTCTTTACAGAAAGCAAAAAACTGACAGAATTGGAAAAAAAAATGGATAAAAAGTTTAAAGTCAAACAGCGAAGCAACTTCAAAAAACAGAATGTCAAAACTCTGAGCAACAGCTCCATCATTAAACACCTGGCAAACATTCGAGAACCAAAAACCTTTAAGTATGGAGAATCTGTTGAGTTGCACACATTTTCTGCAAATTTTCTGGCCAACAGTTAGTCAAATCTTTGTTGCAAACACTTTTATATTTAGGTCCTTATACAAAGATGCAGTTGGGGGAAGGGATCTCCGGTACTCCCTTTCCAAAGAGATGTTTGAGATAGCACGAAGTGAAGCTACTGTACCACCTCTTTAGCCTTGCAGGCATATGGCTAATCAATGCAGCTTCTTCCGCACAAACGTAACTCTACACTCGAACAGGGAGGATAGCGGAGCTACCAGTGCGGCCTCCCCTGTCTCTCTATCCTAATGAAGCTCCAAGGTAATCAAATCACTGTACACACAGGCAGATGGCCAATAAGGGAGTAACCACCAGGGCTCCAACTGTCGGTAATAACAAGTTTTTAAACTTATCAACGAGTCATTCATCTCCCTTAGCACCTAATTAATATTAATAAAAAGTGACTGAACATGTGGCTTCATTAATTCAATATGCCAAACATATTATTTATGCCCATGTGCCCTTTCTGTAAACTCTGGTCATAACCTAATATACTGACCTCTAGAAATAGCTTAAAATCTTTTCTTGTGTTTGGACCAGCTGGATTTAGATAATTAGCTATGATAATATTTTAGATGTATATTTATAAGAGTCAGTAGTTGAAATGTATCTCTGAATGAATGGATTTGGAGAAGGAGATGGGGCACATAAAGCATTGCCAAATGGCTCTGGAACTTTGATGAATAGAGAAAAGAGCATAATGTGAATTAAACAAAAGATATTTATTCAAAAATAAGTTTCACATGTATCAGAAAAATAATGTGAAATTTTGATTAATTTGTGATAATCGTTTCAGATACTGTGAATAAATGCTATTTATTCAAAGGGTCCAGCAGAAGGTCTAACAGTCTAAACATCTCCATAGGACATCAGACCAATTCTTTATTAGGACAAGCAACAAAAAGTTTCCTTTTTTCATAAGAAATATAAGAATTTTATTGGCTAACAAACAGTAAGACAGTTCAAAAAACTTTCCAAATAGAACAAAATGCAAACAAACATTCTAGATTTTCTATAGCTGTGGTATAATCCTAATTACATTAACCTGTATCACATATCACATAAAGATTTGTACAATATAATAGAAGATTGCAAAAGTCAGACAATACCATGCATTAGACTAGCCAATCAAATTATACAATCTGCACAGAAAGTAGGCAAACTAAAAATACTTCTTTGACTTCATTCTTTGTTTTGGCTTGATGAAAATTGCAAAAATAACTAGAGGAACAACATCCACAGCAAGTTTCGTTTTTACTGCATACTGCTAGGGCATTAACGAGTTGGGATTTTTCCAACTTGCCTTTTTGACAGAAATAGTCGAAGTTGAGTCGATGCATCATTCTATGATGTAATCAAATTAAAAGGGGCGATGGGCTTGGGGAACGGGATATGGACAAAAATTTTAAATCCGTCCTGCTGCAGTGAAGGTCTTGGTCTTATCACGTAGTTTTTATCCTGCTTTTATTAAGCCTTACTCAACTACAAGTAAAATCTACTGAAGTTAAAGTACCGAAGTACTCGCTTTTGAAAAAACGTAATAATTCAAAAGGACTTTCATCTAAAAAGTGCTTAATTATCCCAAAAAAATGCTAATGGTATATTTTTTATCAGTACATCTCCAGAGAATTCAGAGTATTTCTCACATTTGTGGAATTTTAAGCAAATCTCTAAAACAGTGGTGTCTAAATTCAGTCCTAAGGGCTGCTATCTTATATTTTGAAATTGCTTTTCAAGAAAGGAAAAAACAGCAGCAGCAGATTACAAATCTAAGCTGAGCCAAAAGAACAAGTAGCTAGCAGCTTCCTAGAAATGGAGTGGAGTAGAAGGCACACTATTTGACTTTGAAATGTAGTGGAAATGCATTCCCCCCTCCCCCAAAAAATGCTCAAGTAAAGTACAGATACTCAAAAGTAAAGTACCTAAGTACAGTATTTAAGTAGTACTTTGTTACTTTCCACCACTGAGAATAAGCCAAAAAAAAGAAAAATTTTTGCATGCCGTACTCACACCGGCATGCAGGTCCACACCCGCCCTGGTTGGGGATGGGGGGATAACTCAAGTTGTCCAGATGTGAGTCGACTCAATTAAGTCAACTTGTCCTACTGTATATACCACTGAGATGTCAAATATGATAGACATTAGCTTTTACAATGTTTTGTATACACAAGGCCTGATCTTCAAAAGTTACACATGTAAAAACTTTTTACAACGTGCTAAGCTGATATTCATAGAAGATAAAATTTGTATTTGCTTGTGTAAATTTATTGGAACAGCTCACACAATATTTATTGAGTGTGTGAATATGCAGCTCAGGATGTCTAGAACCCGGGCAGAGAGAGTAGAGAGCACACCAAAGCAGCTGGCTGTGTCCTGCTCTGGAGCTACAAGAAGAGGACATATAAATTATGCTTTAACAGTCTTTTTGGGGCTAAATTAAAACGTTTTTTAAGACACCCACAAACCTTTTGAGAGCATTCCCAACTCAATCCTTACTCAACAATTTTTTCGATTTTCAATTTTGATAGAAAAAAATGTTGTCCCTCGCTGCTCTATTTTACTGCATGTCCAACCACAACCAAAACACAAGAGTTCAGATTTCCCAGTAACCATTGCTCCACATTCATGGCAGGTGTTGCGTCACTAATGCTTCGCTGTAATCGCCAAAACCGTGCCCGTCAGATAGGTACAAATTAACCATTGCATCATTATGCATCACAGCACTGAACACACCTCACTATTGGGATAACATGATCTCTCTAGTTGCTGGAAACCCACCTTAATATAACAGGTTATTAAAACAGTAACCCACCTAAAACAAACCAAAATAATGCTAGTAACCCATATTCTGAATGTATAACCAAAAAGCCCCTGCAGCAACTGCTCTTATACTTCCATTTGGGTAATACTGCTTAACAATGTCTTTTAATTAATGTTGAAAAAAAAAATAGAAATGTGCCCTTTCTAGATGCCGTAAAATGCAATCATAGAATTGCAGTAATTTTCTGCTGAGCTGATGCTGGAATCCAAGCATTCTTTTAGCAGTAATATGATATGTTTAGTAATTATTCTGACTGTAATTGCTGGAAACTGTAGGACAGAAACACTACGTTAGAAAAGGGGACTGAGTAGATTAAACAATAATCACTGACTTATTTGTAAAGTAATCAAAAATAAGGGAAAACATAAACATAATAACTCTCAGTTAGCAGGTTATTCATGATTAAATTAAGCTGTTGGCAGACACACAAATGACATCTTGCCTAATTTAATAAAGAGAGAGTTGCTTATGAGCGGGTGTTTTCCATGCCCTCCTAATCAGAGAACTGGCACTAAGACCCGTCTCATTCTTGCTCTGCAGACCAACTAAGACCTGCTTACTCAAATAAAAAGACTGCTGAGAGGAGAAAGACCAGGAGATTAAATAGGAGATCCCTTTTTAGGTTCAGATTTAAATCCATTCACACATTTGCCCCTTCAGAACCATGTATCGGTTGAGAATCAGTGTCTTTTCCGCATGTGATGGGTGTGTTTTCTCAAGAGAAAGCTCAGGATGGAGAACTACACAGAGTAGGGAGTCACAATCCCCAAGTGTTCATTTAGTAGAGTTCTCACACACAAGCACCTACACAGGAAGCTCCCAGCCTATCCTATCCAATGCTATGTAATGAGATATCTGCTGTTTCCAATTTGAGCCTCTTCATCCTCCACAGAACAGAAACAACTGATAGAGGAAGAGAGGAGAGGACAGGATAAGAGTTTAAGGACAAGCAGCTGGAACCGAAACCTGTTTCTCTCCACTCCACATCCCATTCTTTACCATTTAGAGCAGTAATGTGTCTCCATCTCTGTCTATTTTATTATTATGTAGTAGCTATGGCTATGCTGCTTGAGGCAAATTGCCTCATGGTTCCTGTTCTAAATGTGGGGACACAGACAAACAGATCACACATACTATCATGGCGGTGGCCCCACTGACACTGATTAAATATTAATGACCTGATTCTCTCTCATTAATAATAACTGCGGTGCTGATCACTCTGGGAATACCAAAGAGTTTGCATGTGTCTATGTGTGTATAGCCATATTTTTGTTACCTTGTGAGGCCAGTGTAAGGCACATAGGAATATGCTACATTGTGGGGATTTTGAGGTATTTCTGGGGATCAGTCAACTAGTTTCCATGAGGAAACCCCTTGGATTGGTAGTTAGGTTTGTGACTAAGGTGTGAATTAGGTTTAGGTTAGTTTTAGGGCTAGGTATGTGTTGGTAATGATTAAGATTAGGGTAAGGTTCTGTCTACTTTTAAGGGTAGGCTTAAAACTATCCTTTTAAAGCTTATAGTTAGAGAGGCTCAGGTTATCCTGAGCTATTGCTACAGTTATGCTGCTATAGGCTTAGGCTGCTAGAGGAAATAGGGACCCCTTTTTCATGATTCTGCTTAATTCTTCTCTCATTCTATTGTCCGACTCTGCAGAATTTGTTAGTTCAATCTCTAACACTATGCTCTATGCTTTTTCTTATAGTAGCTTCATCTGGTCTGTTCCTGTTTGGCTGTGACACCATCCTCGAGAGAAAGATCAGCTGTGTTGCTTGTTTTTCAGTGTAATCCTGTTTCTCTGACTGTGACTGGCTGGATGTACTCTCTTTTATCCTCTGACATTAGAGCTCGTCTGCCTGGCTGTGTGTTTCCTGGATGGGGAAGCATGTGGAGCTGGTTCACAGTTGCCTTTTGTATCTCTGCTTGTTTTCCTATTTCTGATTTTGTCTCCCTCCTCCCAGTCGGCCTGAGCCTGGTTCTGCAGGACGTTTCTTCTTGTTAAAAGTGAGTTTTTCCTCTCCACTCTCGCTACAAGCATGCTTTGTGTGAGGGATTGCCTTCGAGTCAATGAGTCGATGCAATCAACTGGTTTTCCTTATTTGACTGTATGATCTGGTTGAATTGTAAAGTGCTTTGAGATTACATGTGTTGTGAATGATATAAATAAACTGAATTGAACAGTAAACACCACCTCCAGTGATAATATACACTTTCTATTGTTTATTACATTAAAATTATTGCCATTAAACTTCAACTGTTAGTTTTTGTCTGGTGCATCTTAGGTTAAAATATGCTTTTTAGTTATTCAGTGAAGTTACTCGCAGTGCGTAGACTTTACTCAAGTAAAGGTAGTCATTCGTCCTGATAATATTACTTAATTAAAAGATAAAAATATATGTTTCTTTAAAATCTACTCAAGTAAATGTGACAAGTTACTCTGGATTACAGCGTATATAATATGTTTGAAATTGAGCTTCAACTATCAGACCAGAATCAGATATACTTTAATAATCCCAGAGGGAAATTACTTAAATAGATGTTGAATGGAGAATGCACGAATAATGCATGAATAATTGTAATTATTAATTATATTAGTAATATAATATCCTATTAAAACAAATAAGTTTGTTGTAGCTTGCAAAAATGGGAGAAGGTTCAAGGCATATGATCTCTTTTCTTTTTTTTTTTCTTTAACAGTGTCCTGTCTGGCAATGTTGCAATAAGAATAATTGTCTTGATGCCAAAAAGAGCCCAACAGATTTTACTTTCACAAGTGTAGCAGTATGGCAATTTCCATATTGCTCCACTTGTTTCATGCATATAAATTGCTTTATTATAACTATGCAGGGAGTTTTACAGTTTATATGGACACTGCAATGTACATAGAACAGAAAAACAGAAGAAGAAAAAGAATAAAAAAGAGAAAAGATGAAAGAAAGAGGAGATATAAAGGAGACAATGACAAAACATTTTCAGTCTGCTTCATCACCTGCAACGACATGTGAAAAGAACAGCACAACCGAAAGACATGGTACGAGACATACAGTAAAGCAACACCTTGAAACTATCGCTGAAGTAGCATTATTTAGTCTGACATGTACTCTTTTCTAAAGGCACTATATATAGAGACATTAAGCTGAGATTGCTGTTGTTGTTCAGCCTTTTCTTACTTGGTGAGATATAGGTTCTTTCTATTAGCTAGCAAGAGACAAAACACTTATAGGTACAACTGGGAGAATGACTAAAATCCAGTGATTTTTAATGGGGAACTATTCACCCCCCCTGGCTAAGAATAGCGATAGCTCGCTATGTAAGAGAAGAGAAAGAAAGGTGGCAGCAGTAGAGAAGAGTTTGACAAGATGAGCTGCATGTCCTTTACTATTGATGAGTCAGGGAAATACAGCAGCACAGGGCAGTGCAAGACAACTTAGAAACCAAAGAATTAAAACCTTTTGTTTTTTAAATCTCTCTGTAGAATATATTTATGTTTTTAATAATTGTGTGGCAGCTCTTCATGTTTGAAGTATACACACCTTGGAAATAATATTTTCTCTGCTTTGTTTGTTGTTTTAATACCAACTTAAAAAAAAAAACAGTTTCTCTCTTCCCTGATGAATTACATGAAAACGTATTGAGACAGAGAACTATAGGGTAACAAAAAAAGAAACAAAGAGAAGGAGATCAATGTTTCTCTCTGTAGAATGTACTGCTTTGAAAAGAGAGTCACACCTGACATGAAATTATTTGAAAGCGATGCTCCTCCCATCAGTTGGCTGATCTATACAAAAAAAGGATATTGCATTATCCTGATTTTAATCGTCAAGTCTGATTTTTTTCTGCACCTTCCGCCTGTGAAACACAACGGTGACTTCAGCAGCCACCATAGCTCTGTCTGTCGCTGTGTGTCGTTAATCTGTGATGTCTGGCTATGGCTGATGGAAATCATCTTATTAAGCCTGTGATAATGTCTACTCTGAATTCCTGGGACACTTCGCCTGCCCCTGTTTTAATTGGCTGGCTTTATTAATATTTCATATATTTGAACGGGACACATCACCTTTATCCTCGCTGACTCTGACCCTGCAGAGGACTGCTCAGGACTGGCAGGATGGGGAAAAGGTTTTCAGAGAGATCAGTCTAAAATATATGTCTATCTATATGTTAATTCTATGTCAATGTATAGTGGAGACACAACTATTCACACGTTTCAAATTTTCTGAAATGCACTGGTATCACAAATACAAAATTAATTTAATTATTTTGCAACATTTTTCTTATAGACCAACCTAATGTAAAAAAATGGTTAGAAAATAATAAAAGGCTTTTAAAAGTAAAATCTGTAGGATGGGTTGTGCATTTGTGTTCAGCCCCTTTAACCCATATATCCTAAATTAAAAACTAATGAATATAATTTACTTCACATGTAGTAAATTCATTTCAGATATCAGATAAGGCAGGCTTAAGTTATAAAGCAAGGTCCAGAGCTTTAGCGTTTCACGGTTGATTCTTTAACCTGTAAACAAAAAATTTAATGGGTATGGCACAACTGCAAACCTAGTGTACCAGTATAAGTTGCATGCATACAAGCAGTAAAATGATGGCATGATCAACTGATAAAGTGACTTAAAGGCCCATGGTAACGCTTAAGAAGAAGGGGGGATTAATTTCTCTCTCTGAAGGAAATGATAAAAGGTTTGTAAATCTTCATTAAGGCACAAGAGTTATTGTAAGGTGAAATACGTTGTAGGAAATATATCTGAGGAATATCAAGCAGTATTTGCTACAGGGAATGTTAATATGTAGGTGAAAAACAGTGTAATCTCAAACTACAGAAGTCTCAGAGAAACACAGAGATTATCAAACAGAGTTTATTCTCTAATAAGAAATCAAATTCAGAGAAATGCACAATTGAATTTTTATTTTGTATCTATTTTTAAACCAGGTCTTTTAACCATACTCTTATATTTTAGTGCTTTATAACTGACAACATATCAGAGCTTCTAAGGTGGAGAAACTAATGTCCTGGATGATGGAAGCAATACATCATAAACAATTAAACCGATCCATGAAAATTACCTTTTCCCATAAAGACTATGAATGTGGACAATAGAAATGTAATGTTTTAAGCCTTTTCACTGTTCCTTAGCTCTAAGGTGAGCATGTTGCTCACTTAGGAAGGAGCAGATCAATGCATCTGTCAATGCATATGCAACCACACACACCTGCCAACCCTTAGGCCACCTTCAGGAAAGAATGCATGATAGAGCAGGAAGATGGCAAGGAAAATCACTAGGAGAGGAATATGTTGAAAAAGCTGATATAAAAACAGGTTGCTCTAATGCAATGCAGTACAATATTAGGTTGGGCTTATAACTTTTGCAGCAATTATATGACAAAAATTGTATTATTATGGAAATGAACCTTTACATCACTGTGGAGGTATTTTGGCTCACCAATTTTTGCAGAATTATACAAATTTAGCATCACTGACGGAGTTTTAAGGCTGAATGACCCCTTTAAGGTTATGCCATGGGATCAACGTTAAATTAAATATGTTTATTAAGACAGCCATCTGTTCCACATGTAGAAACACACACCTTACTGTCTCAGGGTCTCTCTTTTTTTGTGGACATGGAAGTTTGAAATGTGCCACAACAAGTGTGGCCACCACAGAACAACACACCCAGTGTCCTCGCGGTGTTCCCTGATTAACAGGATGGTTTGTTCTCCTTCTCCTCTCTGGGCCAATCAGGTAAGAGAACACAAATCTTACCCAGCTGGTGATGCTGAAGGCCACCGGCCACTATTTATTGGAAATTTCAGCCTAACTACCCAGACAGAGAGAGCGACACGGATACCACAGGCAGACATCACTATCACATCAACCTGTGAGTGTGTGTTTTGTTGTAGCCAGTGTGATGGCAGGTATGCATTATATAAACCTCTTAGTATAATCTAATAACTCATCTAAACAAATATATAGTAAAGTTACTTCTCATTTTAAGCTACAGAGAGTTTGATGATTGTGTCTGAGCATCTACAGATGTGTGATTACAGAAGATTAGACTTCATTATCTCACATCTCAGCAGAAAACAAAAATCTTCTTTTCTTTTACCTTTGAAGTTAATTGGGTGGATTTAGCTGATTGATTGGTGTAGCTGCTCAGTTAAGTATTTACCACAGACATTTGTTTATTGTTTTTTTTGGTGTGTGAGTCAAAATTATTTATCCAAACATGAAAAATGGGACAGTTTGATCCACAACCTCAGGGAACAAGTCCAGTTAGTTAAGAGATGTGAAGTGTTCTGGACCTAGCAGGACATTCTTCTATAGAAGAGATAAACACACTGATAGACTGTTGGTAATGTTCATCATTCAACTCCTGACATAAGTGAAGTGGCGGCAGTCTCATATTTGTCTTCAAAAAATGTTTTTATTAAAATGATTATTCTTGGTTGTTGGCTAAAAGTTTAAAATAGAAGCTCTGAGGCACGTTGCATCATCTTCTAAGTTTCCAATCTGTGTAAAACTAAAGGGATATTTAGATATATCTGCTCTCGATCTTCTGTGATTTAAAATCTGAAATACTTAAACTGATCACACTTGTAATGGAAAATGTTGTGATGCTCAAGGGTTATATAAAACTTTAAGTTGAATCAGTTTGAGATATAAAAAAGAGAGAATTTTTCAATGTTTCCTGGTATGCTCAAGTTCATTTAGAGAGTGAGAAAGATTTAACCTTTTTATACAACATGGTTGAAAAATGTACTGAAATAGAAATATCCTTTATTGTCCCACAGAAGGAAAATTCAAGTATATCAGTTGCAAAGCAAAAGCCAAATGGAATCATTTAAGGTCACACATTGTGAGAAAAAAGGAAAAAGTAAAAAACTTATAACAAAAATCAAACACACAAATAAAATGAATCAAACACAAATATCAAAAATGGGAAAAGTAAAGCAGTTTAGCAGTTAAGGACAAATTCTAATAAAAATGAGTTAAATTTAGCACATCAATAAGTCATAGAAACTATACATTTTAAGAAGGTGTGATCATTGCACCTCCTGTAAATTTATACAAAATATCTAAGCATATATATCTATATATTTATATATATATAGATATCATCGTAAGTGGTCGCTCTGGTGACATTCAGTAGCTCTCTAAGGCTGTGAGAGAGGTAAAAAGAGAAAGGCTTCTACAGAGCAAAGGGACAGATGGTTCAGCAAAAAGAGGAAGACAGAGAGAATAGAGGTCAAAAGGAGAATGCAGATGGAAGAACAGGGGAGCTGGCCTTTGAGTATAAACTGAAAGCACACACGCACACAAAGATGTCCAGGAGCCAGAAAACTGTGGTTTGTAATCTTCATTGGGAATCCTCTCAGAAATTTCTCTGAGTTATAGTTCTAAGGACTCTGATAGAGAAGGATCACAGGGGGGGAGTGGGGACTATGCCAAAGAGAAGTTTTTCTCTGGCATCAGCACATGTGTTATGGAGGAAGATCCATCTCACTCTCCTCGCTACACGAACACACATATGGCAGGAGAGTAAGAGCGTGCGCACAGGCACGGCACTGAAGGCATGCCAGCATGATCTGTTATTGTCTCAGTTTGTCTGTGACCACAGCTGTAGAACACACTGCATAAAAGCAGACCAACCTCCATGGTTACTATTCACTGACTGTGTAAACCAGTGTCTTTATTAGATCTGTTGCACACCCCTCAGAGATAAAACCGCTACCACTTATCCACTTTAGAGAGAGTGATCTATTTAACTGCGCTTGATTACTGACTATTAAAGAAGAGCCGTAATAACAGGGATTAAGATAAAATACCATTCAAAACTTACATCATCAGTTATGACAAACAAATTCCTGCTTTTATTAACATATAAAAACCAGAACGTCTGAACTGGCAAAGAGCCCTTAACCATAAAACATTGTTAATAATAAGGCCAATGAAGCAACTAGGAACAAATATTGTTAGAAACTAATCCCAATTTATATGTATTAATACTTCTGGTTTGATGATGGATTTAATTAGGATTACTTTTAAATTGGTGTTTGTTGTAACAGCAATTGAATAAACTTAAATGCTTACTGGGTTCAGGAAAAGACAATCTACAATATGGAGGAGGTAGAGCGTAAACAACCAGATCGGGCGGTGGTGAATTCAGTCTAGACAGACGTTCCTCCTGGGCTCTACCTTTCTCATACCTCCTACCAAAACAGTTAAGTTATCCTGAGCTGTTTTTTTTATATTTATGCTGCTATGTGTTTAGGCTGCTGGAGGACATAGGGACAACTTTTACTCATTCTGCTTTATTCTATTTCTATTCTCCCATTCTGTCGTATTTGTTAGCTCCACTCATAACATTATATTTTCTCTACTTTTTGTTGTCATAGTATCTTCACCTGGTCTGTTCCTGTTTAGCTGTGACACCATTCTGGATAGAAATATTAGCTGCTTCTGCCATCAACACCTTTGTTTATAGATGTTGGAACTTAGCCTGTTTTAACAGTAAAAAGAATCAACAATTCCCTTACAAGTAATTTTAGTCATTTATTTTAAAAATTTATTTCTAAACCTAAGATGAAAATGAACAAAAAGGATAAAAAATCAGAACATTGTAAGACCATGAAAGATCTCACTCTGTCAGTTGCTACACCTTACAATTCAGGCATATCCTGGTCTAAATCGTCAAGATGTGACAGGGGCTTTATTAGGGGAAGCAGCCTTGCTGTTTAATGTGCATCTTCGTCAAATACACAAATGCACAAAGCCATTAAAACCAGACTGGTTAGAAGTTACTTTAAATAATTGAAGAGTGAGCCATAACCCTTTCTATTACAGATTTTTTTTTTGACAATTAAATGAACCACCATGAAATACGTTTTGCATTTGAAATTAATTTTATGTAGCCTTGCACTACATTTAACTAGTATGTCTGATTCTTTTCAAATAAATCTCGGGTTGCATGGCATGGGCTAAGGCAGAAATCCAGGATCTTTGGCTAGGTTAAATGGTCCATGTTTTGTTTTGTTTCAATTTGGAGTATATCAGATGGGTATAGCATGCATCAGCTACTTTTATAGTTATTATTACACATAACCAGTCTCACAGATTATTAATACCATTTATTCCATTTGCTATCCACTAAGATTCCACTCATAGCACAATTTTAGGGTGCAATAAGTGCTCTATAGTCAATGTATTTTTAAATGCATTAATATACTAATATTTCTTAGGAAATTGTAGAGCAAAACGTTTTAAAACCAATAAACTGTTGTTATGTAACTTTTAGTGATTTTTAAAATGGAAGGAAAAATAAAACCAAAACTTACAAATACGGTAATAACTAGCTGCTTTATGAAACCAAATTTTGTAAAGTTTCAGTTTTGAGGTCAACTATAAGCAGTGTTTCTAACAAAAATGGGCGAACTCGGACGGCTAATTTAACAGAAAAACATCTGTTAAAGACCGGAGCCGTGTAATGCCATACAACCAATAAGTTAAAGGGACTATGAAAGCTGTCAGGGAGATACTGAAATGATAGCTCAAATTCAAAGGTTTGTTAATGCTGCATGCACTCACCCAACTGTCTTTGCTTTGGTGAAAATTGATTAGCTGTGCAGCTGATACACCAACTAAATCTGTTCTGAGCCTTTGTGCTGGTTAGATTTGGGTGACATACCGATGAAACAAATATCCATTTCAACATATATTTCTAGGCTAAACTTAAAAAGGTATCCATTGACCTCCAGTGTTTTATAGAATATAATGTAGAATATTATTTTAGAACTAAAATTAGAACTGCTATTAGAACTTATAGCATTTTTCTTTAACACATTTTTAAAAATCTTGCACAGACAACATTTTTTTTTCCTACTGAGGATGCTCTGTTACATTTGGGAAGTTCTTTTTCAGTGTGGGATGTGTGATAGGTTCAGATGGGGGTAAACAGAGTTATGGCAAGAAAAAAAATCTCTCTCAGTGCTACTCTGTGAAGGCATTGGTGGTTATAAAAGTTGATGTCATGATGATACATAATCTAACTGACTGCAGCAGAACAATTGACAGCATCATCTCTATGCCATTACCAGCATGCCTCATGAAGCAGGAACACATCATCAGATTTAAAGTCACCAAATTCAATGGACAAAGAAAAAAAAAAGATTTACTCCACCTCTGCAGTTTGTCTATGCCATAAATATTTGTGAATCTCATTGACTTGTATGAACTGCAATAAAGTATTTGTTGAATGAGAAGCCAAAGAGACGTGCTTTATTCAATTAAACTCCCTAGGGTGGTGCAATGGCAAATAAAATGGAGAGTAACAAACTCCTACCATCACACATCACTTTCCTAATCAGACAGCACCAATGAGGCACAAAAGCTCTACACAACTACCATGCATGCACATAACCAAGAGAAGTGAAAAGGTCAGTCAGAAACAGGATCCTCCAGGGTGATTTCTTAGAAAACAAGATTAGCATTAAGCTGAACCTTTAATGTATAGTTGAACCCCCTTCATTCAATGTGACCCATATTTCTAACAGCACAGATAGTTAAGCTTTACAGCTTTAGGACTTCACAGTTTTGCTCCGATGGTGAATGTTTACTACTCACACAAATGTAAAAACATCACAGATATACCTCTGATGAATGAGGAAACTGCTTGGAAAGCTTTGTAATTGTCAGACAATCCCGAGTGATAAAAGCCTCATTCACATGAAAGGGTCCATTAACCTCCAAATAAGCTGCCTGGCTATTACATCCTCTTTACACACATATGGGTATATTATCCTCTGTGCTGTTTCCGTTGAATGGAGGCTCACACATGGACCTGGATGGAGGCTGAAGCTGCTTTATGCCAAATCAGATACAGCTTTTTTAGCAGTTCATTAGGCTTATCAACTCGATTCTGGCTAAATTAATGCCTCTAATTAATGTATTCTAAATATGCTAAGCTTGCTTAGATGTAGCAAAGCAGTTGTTTCGGCACAATTATAAATTGATTAGCCAAAACATATATCGCAGTTAAGGACATACCATGATTTGAATCCACAGATTATTTTGTGATCACGCTTTTACTGGATTCTAATGATTGTTTCTGTCTTTCTACTGATTCTGACTTCCTCTCTTTTGTCTGTTGCTTTGAGGTCAAATACCCTCTCCTTATTTCCAGTCATTTTAAAGGTATACTATGCAATCGGTGTTGATTTTCATGCGAGGCTCCCCCCAGAGGGCGAAAGTAAATATGCTCAGCTGTTCTCCTGGTTTCTCCGTCAAGCCAGGCGTGGTTGTTTTGAGCTTAGCAGACAGGCGAACGCAACGAATCACCATGTCTACTGCGGTAAGTGTCTATTTTGTTCCAATTTTCGAGTTTGAAAATTTAGCATGTTTTCATACATTATTTGTTATGCCTGTGCTTTCGCTGTTTTCTCGCTGGTTCCGCCATGATAACTGCACAAATATCGCCACTGCGCTAGCAACGAGCATGCCTTTCACTGGGGGCGTGTAGCAGTTCTCGCCGTAAAGCAAGACCGACTCTCGTGATGCACGACACTTCTGAGCCTGTGGGTGCGGGCCGAGGGCTCCTGCAATTGCAAGTACAGTATTTCCCCTACAGACCACCAGGGCGGCCGAGAAAACCTTTGTTCGACCTGAAATGACTCATTTAATCATCCAAAACGTTATGGAACACATTATTTAACTGAAAAATGCTGCATAGTATGCCTTTACAGTGAAAGAGAAACTGTTAACCAAACCTACTTAATTCACGAGATTGTGTCTAACTATTATCAATCAATAATTATTTTACAAATGTGAAAAATATAAAAGTAAAAGAAAAGTTTGTTTTATCATTTTTTGGAAAAGGCGCCGCCACGTTGCAGTGGTGAAGTCAAAGTGTTGTTTGATGCAGTTGAATACATTGGATATACTGGCAACTATAGAACACATAGGAATGGAGGACGCTGAAAGGACACTCAAGTGTCTAAATCCCATTACTTATGCCTTTGAACCCATACAGTGTGTGACTTTAGCCATAGTAAGCTGTGGAGCTGGTGTTGGGACTATTCATGCTAACTGACAAGCTGCCTTATATTGTGGAAAAACGCATGTGCAGAATGATACCATGTCAAAGTTTGCAGAAAGACAACACTACATGAACGCGCTATGATGGGATTTAATGTGTTTTTAAAAACTACCTGTTGTTGCTGCTGTTCACCAATGCAGAGGTAATGGAGTTCAGGAGACTGACTTGGAACATGTACTGCATGGGGGAATGTGCATTACAAATGTTTTGACATTGCTGTACCAAGAGTTGGAAAAGTTTTGAGGTGGCCATGCTGTCCCCGAAAGACTTCAGAGCAAAGACATTTGAGCAACCAGAAAACACATTTCAGGAGTAAAGCCCATCGGGTGGTGAGGAAGAGCACAGAACTGAGGATAAACTGACTGCCTACCATGGAAACGAGAGAAATAGACCATTTCTTCTGAGGTTTAGACCTGCTGTGGTAGCCCGTGGCTAAGGGACCCAGTGGTGCAGAGGTGTTAATCCGGACGGCTGCTGTTTGAGCTAAAACACAGTGTGTTATTAAGAGGCTTGAAGAGGGATAAAGTCTGAGCTCTAGTTATGGATGTTTTTTTTTTTCATTTAGGGACATAGATGATGACTTAATACCTGCCAACATAATTTTACATGTCTCTGCACTCTCTGCTAAGAGTGTTTTTGTATCCTGTAATTATGACTGATTGTTGCTGATGACCGGCTGTCAGAGTGTGTTGGCCGGGCAGTAGAGTACAGCTTATAGGCAGTGAAATCTAAAATAGTCGAAGCAGCTTCCAGGTTTAGCTGGCTGTCCGATGGCCCGTTGGATGCCAGAATTAAAGGTCTTCTGCTTTACATAATCTCCACAATCGGTGTTCTATCAGGTAGCAGGGATAGTCAGAACCCTGGCTCCAAAACTGCTTCTTCTCTCATTCCCATGACTCAGGTCACATGGCCAATGGGCTCAAAAAAAAAAAAAGAAATGTGTTTTAGACGCTGCAATGTCTTTTTTACTTCGTCTTCCATCATATCAAGTTTCTTAGGTGTTTTATGGTTGTAATGTGTCACTAGTATATCTAATGTATTTAACTACAGCTGAAGCATCGTCCAACCCTGTGACGTCGTACCCTGTAATTCATTGATAGGTTGGAGTCAGAAAAAAAATATGCACACCCAGGAGAAGGCCAGGAAGGCTCTAAGTTGGAGGGGATTTTGCTGGGAGCTGCAGGGAAGTTAGCTGCCATTCGGCTGGCGTTTGACTGGGAAAGGCCATTTTGAATGGCAGCTACTGCGAGACACTCACGAATTAAGTCAGTTTAGTTGACCGTTTTAGTTCCACTTTAAGGGCTTACCATGGTAAATGAGTAATAAAATTAAAGCAAAGACACAATATTTTAATTTCTACTATAATGACTACGGAATATATATTTAAATATTTACAAGTCAGTTATCTGACGAAACTATGTTTTTTGACAAAGGTCATAATCTTTGCCTCAAATTCACTATAAAAATGTTCTAAAATACAGTTAAGATAGTAAAATACATTAAACCTTAAAATAACAGCAGCGTATCTGAATTTGTATCCAAAGTCACAAAGCATGTTTACTTTTGGATTTTCTATTAACCCTCAAGTTTCAGTCACTGAGATCTAAAGGGTTGCTTATGGCAATGGGGGACATACCGGTAACTGTTGAACCTGACTTACTGTATTGGGTAAAAGTTGATCTGCTTGTCCAGAGTATAAGGGAGTGCTTGTTGCAGAAACATTGTGCACTGAGCTACTGTATCACTCAACTGTGTATCACAGCCAAATGAAGGAATCTTTCCTTGTTAAAATAAATAGGAACACTGTTAAGAAATTTCCTTGGTAATAAAATATCTCCTAGTATCTAAGCACCACCCAGCTCTATTTTTAGGCACTGCTCTTTTATTACTTAACATATTTTAGCCCACAATTCTGAAAGGATTACCTTACTAATGAAATAAGATGGACACGGTTAGAAGCAGGCTATAAGAATACAGTAACTGTATTTAACTGCATTCTGTTAATCTCTGTAACATCTAAAATAATCTTTGAAGCTCCCAGTGATACTTTACAAAGAGACAAAGGAACGATAGATGTTATCCACCCTAGGCACTATTTTTAAAAAGTTTTCCTCACTACATTACCTTTAAATGTAATCACTCAGATTTCAGTATCATAGAAAGAGATGTGCCACAGTGTTCCTAACTGGGTCCTTATTTGTTTTATTTCCTATGAAAACCTTCCTCTTCATCTTCCTTTGCTACTCTGGCTCTGTCTGTGATATTCAACTATGCAGATGGTACTTGGTGTTTCTTATTCAGTATCACTGACATTCAGCAAAATCTTAAAGATGACTTTGAAACAGTTCAGGTCTGGCTTTAAGCCCATTAATAAATTTTTTATTTTTTTTTTAAACTGCACTCAATGTTATTTATGGAGAAAAACTCACTTTCTCACTGTACAGTAAGCCTCATCTTACATTTGAAAATTATAC
This sequence comes from Cyprinodon variegatus, assembly GCF_000732505.1. Lineage (NCBI taxonomy): Eukaryota > Metazoa > Chordata > Actinopteri > Cyprinodontiformes > Cyprinodontidae > Cyprinodon > Cyprinodon variegatus. Next base: position 136,017 of record NW_015150484.1, on the reverse strand, counting down.
GCCAATTTAGCAATTAAGATATTTAGGTCTCTGGCTTGACTGTTCACTGTTGTCTCTCTGCTATAAAATGTTTATTGGTGACTTAAGACTTTGCTCAACATAATTAAAGTATATCTAATTGTTCTTGTGTGTGTATAATAACCGTTATCAAATTATGTTATTGTGTAACAACATCTTTGTTTGAATGTGTTATATGAATTGTGTGTATCCATTTGTATATGTATGGATTTTCATGTGTTTTTTTATGTTTTGCTGCATTTGTCTTGTTTAAATGTCTGTTTTATCCTTTTTTTAAGTTTCCTTTGGAAATGAGAAGGTCTCTCTTCAAAGGGGCTTATCCTTTCAAAATTAAAATAAATAAATATGCAGGTTTATCTTTGAACATCTATATCAAAAGAGAGAAGAAAATGCTGGCATTGTTATATTTTAAGTTTTTCAGTGATTTTCCTTTCCAGTATTTGAGACTGAAGTATAATTTGAAGATTGAAATTAGATTTAATTTTGTTAAGAAGATTAAGCTTCAGAAATCATATGAATGTTAATACATGTAGTTGTGTTTGTGTATAAAAACAGAATTAACAATTATCTTAAACAATATGATAAAAATATAGAATTATTATTAATTTTGTAATGTGATTATACAGTTGCAGCAATAATAAAAGTATTGTCATTATTTTGACATTTCTGTTGGGGCAAAAAAAGCAAACAATCTAACAAAACACAACAGAAATCAAAATAATAATTGAAAACATAATCAAGTTTTATTTGCTGTAACAGATTTAATCAGCATAAAACATTGTAATTTCCTGACAGCCCTTCTAATTTTGAGGAATCTTAGCTTGCAGTGGCTGTGGTTTCTGTGCTTCCCCAAGCAGTGCCAGATTTAACACAACATATGTGTGGGTGGGTGTGCGTGCATTGAGTGTGTTTGCTGCGCAGTGACAGTAGTGGGAGGAAGGGAGCCACACACCATCTTATCTTCTTCGAGTTTCTGTCCCCTAGGTTGGTTGGTTGCATAACAGATGCTGGGACAGAACATGGGCCAGCTTCATGAGGGTAAGTGGCACAAAACCGCTGTAACTTAGCACCTGATGCTATGAGTTAATCACAGAGAAAAAACTGTTTTTTTTCTATCTTAAAATTCAACATTATGGGTTTATTTGACTGTAGATCCAAGGCTTAAAAGTTAGTCTGATTTTGAAACTTTCCTTTACAATCAATAAATAATATTCTTGACAAAAATAAAACATGGCAAAATGCAATTATTTTTTAAAAGAAGTTAGGTATAAAAATGTAAACCTAAAAAAGTGTGAAATTGAGAAAAGTTTAAACAGATTTTTATATATGTGAGCAAAATTTAATTTTATACAGATTTGATACTGATGCAGGTAAATATTTTAAACTTTTATTTCCTTTACTTTCATATAATTCTCTAAATAAAGGAGGATATATATTTACTTATTTTAAAAGCATATTTATTTACGTAATACTTACGTTGTACTTGGAACACTTCTTGCATGAATCACTGCCTTAATGCAGCTAGGCATGCATACAGTAACATCAGCTTCTGGTTCTCCTGGAAGCCCAGTGGCTTTAATAGTGCCATTCAGGTCAATCTGATTGTTGCGTCTGATGTCTGTTCTCACACTCTTAACCAGTTCAATTCATTCTCAATTTAGTTTATTTATATAGGGCGAATTCACAACACATGCCATCTCAAGACACTTTACAACGCAACCAGATCGTAGTCATATTTATTCAAAGTTTTCTAAGGAAAACCAGTTGATTGCATCGACTCCTTGACTTGAAGGCAATCCCTCACACTAGACAACCAGACTCTATAGATTGGAGATGTCAAAGTCAAGCAATCCAGGGAGGGTATTCTGCAACATTTATGTATCTCCCAGGTCAAACACAACTGAATCAAATGGCATAAAGCAAAAAGTAGATTATTAACCAAACTGACTTAAGTCAATAAATTGTGTCTTGTTTTTATCAACAATTATATTACAAACATGAAACATCAACATAAACGAAAACAAACATAGCATTGTTGTATAATTTTTTTGGCAAGGAATCCCTTAAATATGAAATAAAGTTTAGAGGTAAGCTCGTGTGATGGACGTTTGTGTTGTAGTTAGGGGCATACTGTCGGTGATGACTTAGTATCTTCCAACATAACTTTACATGTCTTCGCTCTGCTTGCTTTTGGTACGTTTGGCAACAAGGTTAGTGAAATGCTTTAATGTTTTAATGTTTTCCTGTTAGATGGCTGTTGACCTCTAAACACAAAGTGGAACAAAACTAGCAGATAATGCACCCAAAAAAATCACAAATTTTGGAAAGATTGCACTGGACCTCTATCATTGTGGATTATGTGCCATGGGCAGGTCACAATGAGAATCATTATATATATATCATAATCATATAATTATATATATATATATATATATATATATATATATAATTATATGATTCTCTTTGCGACCTACCCAGGGTGTACCCCGCCTCTCGCCTGTAGACAGCTGGAGATAGGCACCAGCACCCCTTGAGACCCCAGCAGGGATGAAGCGTGACGGAAAATGGATGGATGGATTCTCTTTGCCTACCTCTTCTCTATAAATCAGCACCAAAGTCTGCTTTGCCCTGGGTGTGGTTGTGGCTATGAGTAACAGTGGGACACTGGCATTTACAGCGACACAGTTATAGCAACCAGCACATTCAAAGAGACGATAGTTTTGAGGGTTGCATGAGGTAAAGTCTTCAACAGAGATAGAGGGAAGAGAGGAAGGTTCTGTTAAAGGGACTGTGTGTAGCTGTGATGAAACAATGTCCCTACAGTCACCAAGACACCAGCTCTGCAATGGCCAGTATTGTAGCAGAGAAAAAGTAGTTCCAGTAATGTACAGTAGTGCAAATAATCAAAGGCTTTTAAGCTAGAAAAACTATGCATGTGTTTTGTTAAGACTATTTCAACCATTTCAAAACATCCTGGCACTATGTCAGACCTTGACATTATTTATTACTATTTTTAGGACCGCTATCACTCCATCGCATACGTGTGGAAGACAGTTCCTGCGAACAGAAATAATCTAAGCATATGGATCCACTATGGAGAACAGCTGGAAGCGCTGTCTCAATTTTCTTTTCCAGCTGCTTAGATTATGCTCTATATTGCTGGATTAAACTTCACCAACTCCCCTCATCAGCAAAACAAGGTGGGCCCATAACAACTTCCTAAAAACATATTGAGGGAGAAAAAAAATCCCACTTGCTTCAGTCTGTTGCTCAAGTCTTAAGTTTAATCAAAATGTATTAATTTTTCATTTTTTATATATATAAAATAATTGTATTAAGCCTGCAATAATTTCTAGTGGGAGTCCAAAACAATCCATGTATTTATTAATACATGGATATATGTATTTACATGTATCAGTCCATCAAGATAACCCAATAGATTTATCCTCCTCTGTTTCTAAGCCTCTAATTGTGCAGAAGACTATAGACCTTAGGTTTAAGCTAGGGATGCAGATAACGCTCTTTTTCTAACTAAATACAAAAGCAATTATTCTAATGATTAATCAAGTAAGTGGACAAAAAAATTGCATTTTTTTGCAAACATTCACTTAAGCTTATATAGAGTAATAGAAACTATATAAAAAACTGATAAATAAAAACAAATAGCTGTAAATGTTTTCTAGACTAATGTACCATTTTGCTTGCAAAGCAAGAAATGCCTCTGCACATACTAAAAAAAGAAATTATAAAACAAACTTTTTTTAATATTAAATATACAGAAAATTATTATTACTACATCAGTAATTTATCTGCTGCCTTCAAAGTGAAACAGGTCTGAAAAAAGTGTATAGAAAGTCTCGTAAATTATGCATTTTTGATTTTGAGAGAAGCAAAAAGTATTAAAATAAAATGTAACCCTGGTAGTATACCTAAGTGTCAAATAACACTATCTTTCTTTAAAATGTATGTCCCCTATGGAATAACGATGTATATTTTTTTGTATTGTTGGCTTAATTATTCACCTAAGGGGTTATTTTAATATTTTTTATAGTCTGATTATAATTATGTAATTATTAAACATGTTGAAAATTAACTGAATAATTAACTATTCTGGATAAAATATCAGTTTTGTCCCATTTGATTTTATTCACCTTTTTCATTTTTAGACAAACAGGTACTTTATAAACACTACTGTTCTAAATGTTGGGCAAAAAACAAAACAAAGAAAAAGTAAAAACAAAAATGCACAACTGGGAGGATCCACTCATCTATGTGTTATATAACAACAAGCATCTGGATCTGAAAATATGAACATCACATCAGGGGTTTCACAGAGGTGCTAATCTTGTCAGTGCTATGATCACCATGATTATAGTGACACTCTCTCAATCACTAGGGCTGTAATAACACATTACCTCTTCAGTCATATTGCACAGCTTCTCCTCAAATCACCCTCTGCTATTTTCAAACTGACTGACTGAACCCTGAATATACACAAATATGAGGCTCAGTGCAGCATAGCTGGTTGCAGACTGGAGCAGAGGTCGGCCGCACCCTGCTATTATCCCCAGAGGCTTGTTCAGTTTAAAGGCAGTGCTGCGGCATACTGACTGACGGCTCAATGAAGGGCCAGCTGGGAGTTTACTAGCAGGTGAGGAGTCTGACAGGCAAAAAAAGGAAAACAAAAAACAAACAAACTGAGAAACATACAGTAAAGGCACACACAGACACACCAGCAGATACACAAATGTTGTCATCAGCTGTGAGTTAAACAGGCATAAAACCCTCAGATGCACAGGGAAACACACATACAGTACACACGGCTATGCTAAGCTGCACAGATACACAAACAGATACACAAACATAGACAGAGTGTGATGATAAAGCAGTGGTGATCTCCAGGGATAGAGCCAATGGCCACAGAGAGCGAAGAGTGGAAGCAGCTGGTTGCTGAAATGCTTCCCCTCCTAGCACTGTAATTTCCTCCCAGAGGCACACCTGGGCTGTTCACAAACATGGAATATCTAAGCGTGTAAAGTTTGTGTTTGGGTGTTGATTGTGTACACATGAAGGAGTGCTTGTTTTTTTGTTTAGCCTGCAAACTATGTCTTTATGCAGTTCAATTCAGAAATACAGCCACGATTACAGCTGGGCCAAACTGTTCCCCAAATGCAGTCAGTCAGTCAGTCAGTCAGTCAGTCAGTCAGTCAGTCAGTCAGTCAGTCAACTAACCCTAATTTTTAGAGCACTTTACATACCAGAAGTGGCAAAGATACTGTACAGATCGATAAAGTTAAAAGAAACAACAGAAAAATCAGAAATTAAAGAGGATAAACAGTTACAATGAGAAAAATAGACAGGGTGAAAACAACAGCTCAAAAAGCCAAAGATAGTAGGACAAAAATATAAAAGACTAATAATAAGAACAGTATGATATTTCCTGTCAACTGGTAATAAAAACAAACCAAGCTAAAACTATGTATTCGTAAAAGGGGCCTAAAATCATCCAAGATTTTAACTATTCTTAGTGCAAGAGGAAAATCCTTCAAAAATTTGGTAGCAACAATGGAAAATGCTCTGTCTTCTCTGGTCCTAAGGTGAGTGACTATAACAGGGTTTGATTTTACTATGCATGATTGCTAGGTTGAACTACTGTACTTTCCCCCTTAAATATAAGAACAATTATCAAAAAATCTATGTCTATGTGGAGGAAGAGCTACACAACAGAAAAACTACTAACAGAGAGATTCACATTTGTATGGGCCTGTAGTTCCCAAGCAGTTTTACGTAACCTGCCAGTAGCCATATTAATATGTAGAGAACTGAGTTGTGTTCTACATTATCAATTTGGAATGGCTGCCATTCAGTCTGTCAATGAAAAGAAGGAATGCTTAGCATAATACTTCGAGCTGATTTGCTGACGTGCCAGCTAGTACCCGCCTTACCAAATACGCTTCCTGTCAATCATAGCAGCGATTTATCTGCAGTGCTTTCACAACTAGCGGAGTAAGCTGATAAATCAAACTTTCTCCAAATCCTGTCGGAAGACAAACACAGACATCTTTCCCATCTACAAATGCACAAATTGCTTCTCTTTCCTCCTTTTTTAAACGAGAAATTGTAGCTATTTTAGGTAAAACCGAGTCAGTTGTGGTATCCACAGGTGAGTCCTCCATTGTAGCCATGTTTGTAATGCCATAGCACGGCCTCTCTGGCTGTCGTCATTCCTACATGTCCCGCCCCTAAAAACACTGCTGGCATATCATTGGTCCGACCCGCTGGTTCTTACGAGACAGACGTATTAGCGGTCTTTCAAGATGGATTTGTTGTTAGAAAAAAACTCAGATCTCACGACAATCCAGCTTATAGCGCAAAGTTAAGTTTTACAGGCTCCTGGGGTTGGAATTAAACCACCATATGTAAACAGCTAGAAAAAAGTGGAAACCTTGAAATAGGCTCAAAACAACAACAAAAAAATAGGATTCAAGTTGTTCTTCTTAAGAATAGCTTGTATCACACCATGTTTAAAAGCAGTTGGGACCTAACCTAAACAGGGGGTAGGTTAAACCAACTATGTAAGGAGCAATGCAGCACTAAAATTTTCCCTTAATCATCTTGGGAGAAATAATGGACAAAATTAAGGTAAAAAACTCAGAGGGGCCTACTGGTTAGGGCATTGAGCTTGGAATCCTGAGGATGTGAGTTTGAGCCCCATTCCAACAGACTGCCACTCTGGGTCCCTGAGCAAGACCCGTAAACCCACATTGCTCCCCAGGTGCCCAACAATGGCAGCCACTGCTCTTCCAGGTGATGGGTTAAATGCAGAGGTAAATTTCTCCAATGTGAGATCAATAAAGTTCAATTATCAAACAAAGCACAACAAACCAGGTAGTATAAATTATAAAGATTCAGCAGAAATTTGAGACTCAAAAATATCTTTAAGATTTCTGCTCATAGATATAAGTTTTTAATATTAGACGCGCTTTAGCATTTCTAAATCCAGTCTTATATTCAACTTGAGAGTTTCAAAGAATCTGAAGGAATGTGAAGCTTCCCTCAACCCTCTCTGAATGTTGTGGCAAGTCTTAAGCATGTGTGTGTGATTATTAATACATGGTTCTGTAACATCTTTACAGCTTTTGGATTTAAAACACAAAATAACCCAAATAACAGCACAAACAAAGTAAAAATCCTTCAGAGACAGATCAAAATCTTCATCCAGGTAGCACTCCAAAGGGGGAAGCTCAGTCTGTAAAAGCAGCAATTACAGTAACATCATATATAGGTTGATCAGTGGGCCAAGTGCAGAAGTAAAAAAAAAAAAAATCAAATGGAAATAAATCCTGCAGAAAAAAGTCACAATCATCATTTAAACATCCATCAAAGCTGAAAAATTCTAACCAATTCCAGGGTGTCTCCCTTTAAATGAGTGGAACCCATAAATCAATCAGTGAAAATAAAACCTGATTAACTTAGTAGAAGCTCTAGTTGACAAACTGGTTAGCCGACTGCAAACCTTGTAATAATAAATACAATCCAGTGCAGCAATGACCTGTGACCTGACAGAGGACCTGACCATGTTCCACATCAGCATCTATTTTCTCCCTTTCTGCTGGGATGCTTCTTGTGTAGAAATGAAAGGTGTTCATTCCGTAGGGCTGTAAGTTTATCCTCTCCTTCAAGATTGACACATGAGAATATTCAATATGTAAAAGAGCCTGATGATCATGAGCCAGAATAAGCCACTCAAAAGTCACTCAAAAACGCCAGGTTGGGTGTGTGCTACATTAATCTAAGTATGATTTTTTTTTTTCAAGTTTTTTGGTAGAAGATCATTAAGTAATGTTGTCTTAACGCATCTGGACACACTTTACTGGACGTCTGACCTTAATATGAACAAGTATCAAAAATGAAGCAGCAGAAGCTTTCTTGCATTTAGTTGTTTTGTAAAGTCAAATGCTTCTTTTTGTTTTCCTCTTTGTTTGCAATAAAGTTCAATCTCAAGGAATCTCGTTTGTTGTTAGTTGTTTGTGTCACAAACTAGGTTTAGAAATTTTTACAATCTTTAAAACAAATATAGACGTCAGAATTGACTTATTGAACCTGTGATTTTCATATGACTGAATGAACTCTTAACAAGCAATTGACAAGCACTAGCCTTGTTGGATTGGCACAATTACAGTTGTTTGTATCATTTAAAAAAAGTTTCAATGGACTTACCCGTCACAATTAGCTAACTGTAATGCCAGCTTTTATCTACTCTGCATGTTTACATTAATTTCTCTAAAAAAAAACTGTCCTTTGCCAAATGAGCATGTAATAATTGGGTAGAAATACTTTCCATAACTTTTGTATGTTCACCCAACAAATGATTATTATGTTGGACTTACCCCTTGTAATTGAGTAATAGAAACACCAACACCTTATGTTGAACCAGCATATTTACATTAATGTCAAACAAAACAAAACATTCTTGCTATATTAGCATATTATGATTGGGTGGAAATACTTTCCATAACTTTTGTATGTTCACCCAACAAATGATTATTATGTTGGACTTACCCCTTGTAATTGAGTAATAGAAACACCAACACATTATGATGAACCAGCATATTTACATTAATGTCAAACAAAACAAAACATTCTTGCTAAATTCAAAAGGCGCTGTTAAATAAAATGTATTATTATTATTATTATTATTATTATTATTATTATTATTATTATTATTATTATTATTATTATTATTAAATTAGCATATTATGATTAGGTGGAAATACTTTCCAGAATTTTTATTATGTTGATCCAACAAATTATTTTTTTGAGTGTAGACCATACCAGCTGATAAAGCAATAATAAAACAGAAGGTTAACAGAAAGAAGACAATACCTAAAGCAAGGTCCATAAAGCTTGAGGTGGTTGTCAGAGCAGGTGTGACTCATTCTTCACAAAGTCAAGGTTGTTCCGAATTTAACTTAGGCTTTGCCTGGAGTTTCCCATATCATGACCCTGTTTGTGGTGTTCGTAGAACTGACTCAAAATGAGGTGGCGGAGAGCACTAGTGGTTGGGAAACTCTTATTGGGCTATTAGCATCATCAACCTCCACACTAAAAGGTTTCCTTTATTTTTTTCACTTCAATAAACAGGAACAAATAAATCCAACACATGTTATCACTCCAGAGATTTAGCTACAGAAACTTATTGGAAAAAAAGGTATGTCTGAGTTTCTTATCTAGGGCTGCTGTAACGTAATCGCAGATAAGCAAAAGCTAGTGAATGAATGGATGGACTGGGTCAGTGTTGTTTTGGATCACTTCCTTGAGCCACAAAGTGCTTCACACTCTGTGAAAAGCGATATAAATAAAGCTTGCTTACTAAGTTCTTTACAAATTTTAGACTTTGCTAAAGAGCTTTAGGTGTTTTTTTCCCCTCCTAACAATGCTTCTGTTAAAAAGCAACTACAAAGTGATGGTAAATGTTCACCTCTTAACCACTTCTTAAACCTACAAAACATCAGCCTCTTGACACATTTAAAAAAAGGCTGCTTGTTTTATTTAGAACAAATAAAAATGCAAACAAATTGGCTTGTGTTGCTACAGGGACTCACAGCAGATAGTAGATTTTTACACAGAGCATCTGGCAATTGAAGATGAATGTAAAATCATCTGAGAACCATTATTTTTTATAAGAGCAGTGTTCTGTATCTGTTGGGCAAAAAAATAAAATAAGAATCTACTCTATTGCGATATTACAGACAAACATCAGGGAAGTTACAAATAGAAGATTAAGTATAATTGATAAGCTTTGCACTGGCATGAAAAAAATGAAAAAAGAAGTTCATTTCCTTAATGATCACGCTTACAGAAATTCACACTTAACTATTGTTTCAATCTCAGAGGCAGCAATGCATAGCTAAGACGTACTACTTTCTCAAGAACTTTGCAGAATTAGTACCTGTATAGTATTGACCTTACTATGCAAATATAAAGTGCTTTGAACAATAACTATACTAGTCATGCCTTGGTTGACTGATAATATTCTAATGTTTTCAGATCATGCACTTTTAAAAATGGAAGCAGGCCTACCTTTATAGAGGACGTGCAGTCAGGTGATCGTTGTGTTTACGCCGCCATGCTGGAAGCTATAAAATCACTTTTGTATGGCAAGTGGGTGGATAATCTGCCAACCCAACATTGTCTCTATATGTTGAACGTTTAGATGTGGAGTTGCTAGCTTGTTCTCACAGATTCAAAACTACCATTCGTCGCACATCCCCGACTGCACTTTTAAAAGTTTAGTTGGCTATTTTTTTGTTTACCAAGCAGTTGAGAGCACTGTTTCATGCCTCTGGAAGGAGGGTAGCCTGGTGGACATACTGTGCGTTGGGCTATAAAAACAGTTATTGTGTTAGTTGTGCAGACTAGGAGGTTTTCTCACTGACTGGAATCTTACTCATTGGTGCGTTCGGTTTCAGAGGCTGCATCCTCCAAGGACCCGTCTATATGGACTAGTACAGCAGACTGAAATACCATTCCAGTATGAGAAACAGAGCACTGCTACTCTTACTCACAAATAAGATGACAACAATACGATATATAAAACATCCCAAACCAGATAATGGCTCAAGATTACTGCAACATAGTGTTCACTGGAAAAAAAAAAGCAGACTGAAACTGCTAAAAAGAGACTCCAAAAGACACAGATGAGTTTGCTACCTGTTCTGTGGCTCTCATTGAGCAGTTGCTTTACAGCATTTTGTGGAGAAAATAATCAATCTATATATTTTAAAGGTTCGTTTTGTACACTCTGCACAAACTGACCACCTTTACTATTTCTGAAATGAGGTAAATGATATTGTATTTCTCTAATCAGTAAACTTTGCAATAACTAAATCATATCTTAATTTTTTTCAGCCTCAAGGTTTGAGATGTTGTGTGTTCAGAGATGCTCTTTTGTATACCTCAGCTGTAACAAGTTGTTATCTAAGTTACTGTTGCCTTTCTATCACTACGAACCAGTTGGCCATTCTCCTCTGACCTCTGGCATCAACAAGAAATTCCTGCTCACAGAATTATCACTCACTGGATATGTTCTGTTTTTCAGAGAATTCTCCATAGACCCTAGGAATGTTGTGAGTGAAAATCCCAGTAGATCAGCACTTTCTGAAGTACTTAGACCAGACCGTCTGGCACCAACAACATGCTGAATTCAAAGTCACTAAAATCCCATTTCTTCCCCATTCTGATGCTGGGTTTGAGCTGCAACAGATCATTCTATGCATGTCTCAATGCCTAAATGCATTGAAATACTGCCATATTATTGACTGATTAGAAATAAGTGTTAACATGCAGTTGGACAGGCGTTCTTAACAAATATAAATATATATAACAAATATACAAGTATATATATATATATAATAAAGGAAATGCTCACATATAAAAGGGCCATCATATACAAAAAAGATGCAAAAGAGAGCTATTTTGTGCAGCAACCTAATGTGTCTATATTTTCAAATTCAAGCTAAATGATGCCATGCAACCTAAAATACAACTCAACATCCCTGCATTAAGCTGCCATGTTGCTAAGACTTTAAAACATTTTTTGGCCTGATCTTCATAAGGTTTGTGCATCTTAAAACACAGGCAAACAGGTTTGTAAGCATGGGTGGCCCCAGCCCATTTGGGGTCCAGGGCAGACTACCCACCTGTGTTAGCCATACAGTATGTATGTGTGTTTAGTCATGTATAAGTATTTAATGCTTGGTCTGTCTGTCTATTGTGTTTTTCTTGGCCACCTGAATAGCAGATGTAAATAAGCACTAGTGCTGCAATCTGGCATATTTATGTTCTCTACGTTCATTAATATGCATTATTATCTGTCCCTATTAGATAAATAAATAAAGGAAATAAATAAAAGGTACCTGCCATCTTTTAGCTACTTGGAGAAGTTGCCTTCTACTGCGGCAACATCTTTCTCCTTCTCCCTCCTTTATTTCCTGTTCTGAGCTCCTGATTGCTTACTTTTATGTGATTCCATCTTTAGCACAACTGCATGTAAACATGCACTGAAGCCCAAACAGTCCCTTGCGTTCGAAGGAGTGCACACTGGATCACCTGGAAAGGATGAAAGGAGGAGGTGTGTGGCAGTGGGAGGCTCTTTAATGTGTCTCTGTTATTGATTCATATCATTTAAACATGCTTGTGCGTGAGATAATGCGCACGACGGGGGATCTCATGCCGATGCCGCTCTAAATGACAAATCAAATTTGAGCGGCTGTCCATGTTGCCCATATCAGAAACCACTTTTTGAAAGCACAGAGCAGATCTTTGAAGAAGGTCAAAAACTATTTGGATTTGTAATTCAGCAAACAGCATATGCAAACCATTTTTTATTATTTGTGCCTTCATCAATATACAGCACGTATTTCAACGACTAAACAATGGCAAATTATTAGGTGGAGGATGTGCAAATGTAAACATTTACATTCACCTGCAAAGTGAAATTCTAAAACTGAAACTCAACGGTGGATGCATTTTTTTGTTCTTTTTTAGAACATCAGGTACAAACTGACATGAACTTAATTCTTAAGTCAATGGACCTCATTTTCGGATTCTTGTCGCAAATTTCTAATACTTTTTCTAATACTGTACGCTGCTCAGATCCCACATCAGATTCAACAAATATTCTTAACTTTGGTAAATGATCGTAAATGACTTCCCACGCTTGACAGAAGGTGTTCATTCACAGAAGTGGCATTGAAGACACAGTATAAAAACTTGACTGATTCCGAGATTAAAGTTATGCTGACTCAGAGCTTAGAAGCAGAATTAAAGGACTAGAAAAAGCGAAGCAGTAAGAAATAAAAAAATAATAATAATAAAAATAACAATAATTTGATCTGAAAGTAAATCACAACTCCTGATTGAAGCAAGAGGTGCTACATAATATAAAATGCTTAATAAGAGACGACACTTCATTCTGCAAAATCTCCTTTTAATACGCACGCACTCCTGTACGGTACAACTCCAGACCACGTCTGTTTTCCCTTCGTCACACTCTCCATCTCTCTCGTACAACATTTAAACATAAATATGTTGACGCTGAACCTCTAATTTGATCAATTCAGACAGACCCAAACCAAAACATTCCACATTTTATATAATAACAAAGCCAAGGAGCTGCCATGAACTAAAATAAATGCATTTTTTTAGATGTAATTTCAATTGTAGCTTGATACCACACATATGTCACTCACTGCACTTTCTTTGACAAAATAACTAAAAATTATAACACTGTCACCTGGTTTTACCAAAATAACCGCTGCAGGTGTAATGGCTGATAGTTCTTTCAACAGTGAATAAAAATTAATTTATAATTGCAGATTGCAGAATATAAATATAATGATGTGGCCTTATAAAAATGAACAATTGATTCCTAGTAACAAGAAATGTAGTCATTTAGTGAAAAATTAGGTTTGAATAGCAGAATAACAGAACAAATTTGTTTGCAGGAACGCTTGTTTAATGCAGTACAAACCATTGTTTAATGCAGTGGAATGGCAGACAAAATTTATGCAATTCAATTAAAAGGAAAAAAATTACTAAACTTAAATAATGTGGCATTCTTCTAAAACAAAAGACCCTGCAAAGAGACGTGGAGGGGTGGCGGGGGGCTGGGGGTGTGTGAAAGTGCGCATCTCTGCCTCCTCCCAAAAGGGATGATAGAATGACAGTGGAATTAAGTTACATTTATATTACATTACTTATTTTTGTAATTTTATCTTTTAAATTTTGTTTAAAGTAACAAAAGGTAGGTTACCTCTATAAAGTGCTCTAAAATATGATTGTTGATTACAGTTATTAATTTTTGAATACATTTTATCACAATTACTTCCACCCACATGGAGGTAATGCTTCGAACCTCATCTTTGTTTAACAACCACTCTTATCTGCTTGTTACACACGCTATCGGCTCATTTAATGGGGCGTAACCAAACCAGTTTGCAAATCTAAACACTTGCGCAGCAATCTTTTTAGATCATCTAAAACACTCCCACTTTTTGCATGTAATAAAAAAAATCTTTTTAGATCATCTAAAACACTCCCACTTTTTGCATGTAATAAAAAAATATATATATATATACAAAAATTTTAAGGTGCAATTTAGCACCTGTTATTCTGAATCTTTAAGGATAAGGCCCTTTAATATCAAAGTAGCATGGAGTGGAAATACAGTCACAGGAAGTGAAGTCCACAAAGACAAAACAATAACAGTACTCATCATTCTATGGTTCTGGGATGAAAAAAGCAGGACAAAATTTTAACTTACCGGTAGGCTGCTGATGGCCAAAAAAGTGTCAACAGACGTAACTATAGAAGTAAAGAATAGACTAATAAACCTTGAAAACAAACAAGAAAGAAAATAAATTAAATTTAAAAAAAAGAAAAGTGATTAAAATTAGATAAAATGGGATAAAATACAGAAAAAATGTACTGAATGATAGAGGTTTGAATAAAAAAAGACAATATTTGATCTTGTATCCCTAAAGCTATTATTAATGAATGTAATAGACCATGTTAGGCTTGCTTTCTCTATTTAGAACATTGATTTACACCTCACTGCCTTACAGTGTAAGAAAGCAATCAATCTTGCTCCTAATTCCTTTTATTCCTTTTTACAGATATTACATTACTACCTTACTAAATATAACTTCTTGCCCTCTGTCTTTGTCACCCAAATAAGGTATTCTTACCATGGAAGACTATCAGAAATGATTAATTGCAATTAATGAATGATGTTAATTTTCCTGATCAATCAGGAGGAGGCAGCAAAGGAACAAAGGGAAAATGAGGATAATAAGAATTTAATTTGGTATTAGCCAGAAGTCAATCTGTACATAAACTCTGGAGAATCTGAAAGGTGCTTTCCTATATATCTGATGTTGCAGCAACATGATGCAACAGCTGGAAGGTAAACTTTGTGTTTACATAATCTTGTCTAAAATAGCAAAGACAAAAGGCAAAAAAGTGATGAGAAGCGGAGAGACATCCACATGAGATGCCACTGGGAACAGCACATGCCTGCCTGCTTGTCTGTCAGTCTGTCTGTCTGTCTGCTTAGCCTTGAAAATCCCATCTCTCAGAGCCAGACGACCACAGAACTGATGCCCACGCTGTATGTGCATGCACACAGACGCGCGCACATGTGAACACACACATACAGTTGCCTGTTCTATCCTACGCTATCGATCTGCACCCCACTCTTCATTAGAAAGACAGATTCAAAGGCAACAAGAAGCAGTGAGACGTGCTGAGAGAGTATGTGTTTCCTTTGTCTGCACACATGCAGCATGTGTGAGGGTGTGTGTGTGCTCCAAAGTGTAAATTCATAGTCAAGGGAGTTGTGTAAGCTTTTTGGTTACATCCTTTATATGCCTGTGTTCTTAATAAAGTTTTTCCTGTTCTCCCCAGTGTGTACATGTGCTCAGGCTGCAGAGCTGTGGCTCTATGTGGATGCATTGGCAGGTATTAGTAACATTGGGAGAAGATCTGTGTTAATCAAATGCAGTCTGTCCTTGCTGGGTGTTCCTATGGAAACTCTCAGACTCGCTCAGTATATTATTAGACATTCTCAAGTCTTCCGCTCAGAATAGGAAAACACAGATCTTATGTGTTGCAATGTATTCATTATAATGAGCTTCCAACACCTGTACAATATGGTCTTATACTGTAGTTTCCCCTCAGTGCTTAGTTGTAAACTACTCAAACAACTTTGCAAAATTATTCTCAAGAATTGCAATTATAAATAAAAATGAAGATGGACATATATATATATATATATATATATATATATATATATATATATATATATATATATATATATATAGTACATTGAGATACTTATGTCTTAATCTGGAGACAACTAAAAAAATTATTAAAGACTCAATTTTTTTCCATATTCAAATTAAATACATACAAACTGCCATGTGTTGTTTTTTTTTGTCCAATTGTCATGTAATTTTAAACTTTTAACATGTTGCAAAAAAGAAGAAAACAAAAAAAATGCTAATTACAAGTGTTTCTATCAGTTGGTCCGTAGCAAATTAACCAGGCTTTACAATGCATAATTCTCCAGAAGTTGTCTTTAAGCATGGCTGCAATAACAGGAAGTTGACGGACGCATCTCAGAAATATTGAGAGAGCAGTTTTAATTGTTCAGTCACGTCAACTACTAGAAATGTAGATCTAGTTCATTTCTGTCATGGTAGTACCTGAGAATATGCCAATGGTGAAAACAGCTTATTAGTATTCAGTGAAACTAAGAAAGATAGAAAATTATCCCATTTTCAACAACTCCTTTTATGTTAAAATTTGCAAAAAAAACTGGAAATACAGCCATTTTAATTGTTGCATGTAAAAAAGGGAGTAGTTTTTCCATATGATACAAAGCTCTCTTCATGTGAAATGTGTAGCTGTCAATAGGCAACACAGAGAAAAGCAAAGGACAATTTTACTTTTCCCAGCGATGAACTACGCAGAAGATATAGAAAGACACAATACTGTTGTAAAAAGCAATTTTTTGCTCCATACTATAAAAAGGAAGGATAAAAACAAATCATGTGGGAGGAGGACACAACACAGTCCCATGTCATGACTTAATTTAGGACAACTTGTACTTTAAGACAACATGTATTTTTAGTTACTGTGTTCTATGAACATCTAAAAC
>NW_015150484.1:84170-118490 GCF_000732505.1 Cyprinodon variegatus | reverse complement strand
TGGCTTCTTTGTCAGGTCCAGGCTGATTTCAATATGCTCTTATTAACCTACACAATTCTTTATAGATTAGTGCCTCCTTCATGTGATCTTGCACATGTAAACATGCATGTATTTTCTTGCGTCCTCTTATCTCAGGGCAGAGGGCCTTGTGAATGTGCCTGTCAGGATACAGACCCTTGGTGAGTGACCTTCTTCGCTTTGGGTACCTCAGCTTTGGAACAGTCTTCCTCTAACTGTCACCCTGGCATATCCTTTAGATGTTTTTATAGCTTAGCTAAATACCTGTTTTCCCTTTGTTATGTTTTGTGAGTTATATTTAACCTTTTGCCTGTTTTAGCTGGCTGTGCAGAACTTTGATTGGAATGTGCCAACTGGATTTGTTTAGTTCACTGTCACACCATCCTGTTAGGACATCCCATGTCACAACAAGTTGCCTATTAGGAGCAGCAGCCTACAGTAGGCAGCAATCTAACCAGCCTGTTGCTTTGTTTATGTGAGGAGTGCAGCAGACCTGAGAGACCAGCAACATGCAGCTATAGTTAAAATGACACCAAGGGAGGTTTTGCAAGGATTTCATGTTTTAAAAAGTCTATACCTGTCCAGCAAATGACATATAAGGGAAGCCAACTTGACAAAAAAAAAGGAATCTTTGAGCACATCATACTAATTTGTAATTTGTTTACTGAAAAAATATTTCCTTGTTAAGTATAGTCAGGTTTTTAGCCATTTAAATGTCGTGGTGCTTTAGTTTCTAGTTAGAACAACCCAGTAATATATTTGGATAACAATAGCTAAACAAATAGAGATATCTATTAGTAAAAATACCAATACACTAAATATTTTTTGGTAGGATTTTGATCTGATAATGTGTAACTCCCCTTCACAAACATGCTGCAAGTTCAAGGAGTAACTGAAGTAAGTGTTGCTGATGTGTGCATGAAGAGCGTTTAGTCAAGGATGTATAAAAGTGGAGGATACCAACAGGGGAACCACAGACTAACCTCTGGAGTGGTAGTCTGCCGCTGGGCTGCTGATGGGCACTTTCTTAACAGCTGACGAGCGATAGATGATGTGTGTCCTCCCTCCTCCGCCGTCCTCATCCTTTTCTATTACTCCATCGCCCCTTTCCACCGGTTCAATAAAGAACTCTTCTTTCTCTGTCCTGATCAGACCAGCCTGAAAGAGACATTTGATGACATCAACATAAGCAAACTCTGAACTTTGACAAAAGATATCAGCAGCTCATGTACCATGTTTGACACTCTTCTGACATCCCTCACCTATCCAACACATTACAGACGAAAATAGCCCTTTGCCTAATCCTGTTGCTATGTTTGGGTCATGCTGAAAGGAAAGAAAAAAAGATGGAAGATATGTGATGTCTTGTGGGTCCCCTGTGAAGGTCTAGAGTGACACCTGGCATCTACAATGACCAGCACACAAGAATGAGATGAGACTATCACACTCCAATCTTCAAGTAACACCTCTTGTCCTCAGGTAATTCCCCTTTTTTGCTTTTCACAGGCATATCAGTCACCTACAAACTCGCAGGAAGTTGGTGAAAAGGACCCAAGAAAGAGTAGGAAAAGACAGAAAGAAATGAGGAAGTGTGCATAGAGAACATGGGCAAAAAGGCAAAGCGTGCACATATATGGGGAAAGCAGACTCCGGGAAAATTGCCCGTCACTCTCTCTTATTCCATCTGTCTATTTAAGACAACTCGTAATTACCAAGGCAACACACTGCTGTAGAGGGAAGTCATGGGGGAGATCACACTGTGGATTGAGAGGCTTTTTGAAAAGAAGACAGGAAAAATAAGACAGGGACTAATAAAAGAAAAAAGAGAAAACATCAATATGATCAGCATTTTACTTATCCTCCTCTGCTTTGACACATAAGAGATTATATGCAAGTTAAAGAAAACAAAATGAGTTAAAAGAAGAAAATTCAGAATGCATTTAAGTGGAAAAAGCATTAAAAGGTGCCTTTATGCTGTAGCGATGCATAGCGACATGTAGTCCACCCAAAGTTAAGAGCTTAAATATCATATGGTACAGAAAAACTACATTTTGCTGTTAAGAAAAAAGAAAATCACAATGTTCTTGTTTATAGTCCTGGAATAATGTTTAAGGATAGTAAGCAGGTGAACTTATTGTTTAGTTTTTTTTGTGATTATTTATCCAAGTTTTAAGGCATCCCAGATCAGATCCAGCAAATCTGATGGATCTGTTATTGTTTCTTTCACTAATTCATGCATTTCTTTTTGTATGTATTTTGTATTCTTTTTCTTGTCTCTCCAGTTTTGCATGCATATATATATATATATATATATATGCACCCCTGGTCTCTTACTTGCTTATTCTGGGGGCTTGATAGAGCACACACACTACAGTTGCCATTAAAGCTGGATTAAACCTTCCTGACATAACCAAGACCGAAGATCGCAGCAACATGAAGGATTATAAGTACTTTAATTTTCCGCAATTCAAGCATAGATGAAAGGACGTGTCTCTCATTCTTTTATATGACTGATCTACTGTCTCTAAGGAATGTAACCCTTTCATAAGAATGTGAATCCTTCTTTTGCTTAAAAAACGTTATCATGTAGAAACATTTATTGCGGTTTGGTTAATGATTAATTAATAATCAGACATACTTTAATTGCAGTCATAAATTAACATTGTCCACTTTTGTTGAATACACTCATTATTAAAAAGCTATCACTATATATGTGTGTATGTATTAGGGGAGTGGCGGCCTAGTGGTTAGGGCATAGGGCTTGGAATCTTGAGGTTCTGAGTTTGAGCCCCAGTCCCACAGACTGCCACTCTGGGTCTCCCTCACAGCTCCTCAGGCGCCCCCTGATGGCAGCCCACTGCTTAAATGCAGAGGTAAATTTCTCCAATGTGCGATCAATATGATTATATGATTGTAGTATATATATTGTGGCTTAATTTACCAAATGAACTCAAACTAGTTCATTTATACGTTTGGGAACTTTTTTTTATTTCTATTTATTTTATTTTTTGTACTCTAGAACAAGAGCTAGTTGTTTTTCATCTGTGTGGTATGAACTTTTATCTTTTTATTTTATACATTGTATAACATTTCCAATCGGGGGAACATGGAGTGTTCCCAGGCCAGCAGGGAGGCATTGTCCTTTTTCCATCTCCTGGGCCTCCTTCTGTTGGGATGAGCCTGGAACACCTCCCTCAGGAGACATCCAGGGAACATTGATTTTAGAACTAACTTAGCCATCATCCTTTCTCTAAGGGATTTCCCATTTCCATGTGGACAAAGCTTTTATCATTTGGTTGTATCTGGGATTTTGTTCTTTCTGTCATGATCCAGCTTGCATGACAATAGGTGAGGGTAGGAATGGAGATCGACTACTAAATTTAGAGCTTTGCCTTTTTTGGCTCAACTCTATCTTCACCTGAACACAATAGTGCATCGTCCGCATTATAGCAGCACCTCATTCTCCCCTCACTGATAAAGTGGACAACAAGATACTTGAATATCTCAACTAGATGCAGGAACTCTCTTCTGACCTAAAGGGGTCAAGCCACCTTTTTCAAATTGAAAACCATGGTCTGTTACTTAGAGGAGCTGATCCTCATCATCTACACACTTGACGGTGAACCACCCCAATGGATGATGGTTCTAAGGTTACAGTTTACATTTTCAAAACTTTATAAGCTTTATCCATTATCAAGTGATTATTTTAAGTTTAATATGATATAATCACAATATATCTTTACTTTATTTTTGTCTACCTTTTTTCTGCTTTTTACTTTCCTCCAGTGGTATGATTGGGTCCCGCTAAGCAATTGACAAACCATTGACCTCTACTCCAGTAACCCCAACCCCCAAACAGAGACACATCACTTTTATTTCACCAAGCCTTTCTTCCCTCTGTTCACATCTTGCTATTTTATAGAGCCATGGTGAGGCATCACTATCAGACCTATCTGATGGATCTGAGATGGTGCATGCATTCCAACTCCTGAATACCAAGCAGCCAGCAGAGAAGAGCCGCGTCAAAGAAAAAAGATGACATGTGGGACCAAGAGACATGGCTGTATCGATCAGAGGAGGCAGAGTGGGGGCTGGGCGGGGGTTAGAGAAAGAGGAACTGGGAGGAAGAAAAGGAACCGGGCATGTTCTTTTGAAAAACTTGACGTGAATAAAGCATCAAAGGCTGTGAGCACATTTCCATGGTACGAAGTATGGTCTTCATCTTTTCTAAAAACAGCAGCAGACAAGTTTGAGACGAGGGGATCATGAAATGTGCGTCCAGACATTGTGTCCTGAGAAGTAAGGGGATATTGACTGTTTAATTTGACTGATTGGCAGAACAGAAAAAAATACTATCACAGCACAAAACATAAGTGGTAATGAGGACAAAACAGCAGGCCACATTTCAAGGGAAGATAGGTTGTGCTTGATATAGAGGAATAAAAGGAGAAAACCTGGAGTTTTAAATGAAGTCTGAGGTGGTTCAACAGTCTATTTGCCTGAAGGGACTGTATATAAATACAAGTTTTAAAACCATACTTTCAAAACCAGTTATCACTCTCCCTTTACTTCATAATATTTCACGGCTTCACGATTTTCTATCCAATAAAATAACATTACAATTCTTTGAAGTGAATACTCAGGTAATAAACTATAATGGATATGTTTATGATTTAATTATTTGAGCTCTATAAGTATTATATATCTATTCTCACATAAAGTGCCAAGTTCTCAAATATTCAAAAAATACATGTTTAACGCTGATCTTGTGTGCCAAGTGGTTTTTCCTCTGCTGATATGATTTTTTTTTCTTTAATTTTAAAATTTAGGTTTAATCAATCTTTAACTGTGCTCCCTTCTCTGAGAAATGATACAGCTTCAGATGTTTCCAACTGCTGCTCTCTTATTACACTAAATTCATTGTGCTCCTCTGGGTGATGAATCGAGAAATGTTTTATTAAGTTTGACATGTTAAGATGTAGCTTATTAGCTTCATTCCCCTCATGAGCCACTAAATTCTAACACAATCAGTCTCTACACTATATCTTCATCTAAAAGCATTTTGTAAGACTAGTTTATGAATATATTACTTCCAGGCTGAAATGTAATTCCTTGCAATCAAAAGGTTTCTGTAACTGATATAAAACGTTGCAATAAAATTACAGAGAGGAAGAGATTTCCCATGATGTTCTTCTTGTTAGTATCCATGTTTTTTTTTCTCCTCACTCACAAAGCCCCCTTTATAAAAAAACATATTACAAAAGAAAAGGGTATTTTTCAGTGCCTACTGGGCTGGTTATACATTGTGTCACTTTTTTTGTTTATTTATGTTCAATATTGAAGCGTGGTCTGCGCTATGTTATTCCACGCCACGACGCAAGAGGGATAATCAGGAACTAGCTGTGGGTCAAGATATGGCAGAGATGGTGAGGAAATGGGGGCAAGTTTGTGCATCAACGGAGGGACATGAGGGAGAAAAAGAGCGTGGATCCAGGTGGAAAAATTGTCCCAGCGTTCTTGCCCAACTCACTGTTCTAACTGGTCTATCTTTACAAGTCATTTTTAACAATGGTTGTCATACAAACTCAACAAGCCGGTAAGGTACCAAACAAGAAATACGCATAGTGTAGAGCGGATGTAGATTTGACCAATCAGAGACCACGTGTCTGCGGCACTGTCTGCGGTCACTTACAGTTTTAGAGAGGTGCACCGGAGTATCTGCGGAGGGGACGGGGGCACATTTGTGTTCACTGCAACACACATGCAGACAACCTAGTTTCTGCGTATAAATCAGCCTTTAAGCTCCTGTAACAACTTGACAATTTAGAGCAGCGTATGCCTGACATACAATCAATCGGGCCAAATTGCTGACATACGTTGGATAAGTTATGGGTACGTTTTGTATAAGTTATGTGCATGCTGAACTACGCTAAGGCACGCTGGCATACATCAACATACGGAAAGTACGTAGAGAAATTTTGAGCACGTTCAAAGTTTCCCGACGTATGCCAGTATATGCTCATACATGGGGCATAAGATAGAGGTAAGTTATCTGATCGTTGACATATAAGGGTAAGTTACTCATAAGTTGTGTGTCTAGCATATCCAAAACCTATCAGTAACTTGTGCGTAACTTATGCGGCGCTTATTAAGAACTTATCTCCATATCAACACATTTGACGTGTTCCAGACGACCGCTGAACATGTTTCTAACTTACAGCTACAGTTTAATGGTGTTACTGCGTTTTAGTCTAAAAGGGGGTTCACAGGAGAAAACTGTCAGTTCTCCTCCAGACTGCATCCCCATCATAGGGTAAGCGTCAAAATGATTGTGAAGGATCCTCGCATTCACCATGGCCATGACCAACAAACTTCCTCGCAGACATGACGCTGAATCTACTTCGACTGCAAACCTTATTTCTTTTTTTTTTTTCTTTACCTTTTTATTTATTTTGGGTGGACGTTAAACAGCAGCTATGTTAATACCGCGATCAAATACATCTTTTTTATACAGATCCTTGTCAGGAGCAGTGATGCGATGAGGGTAGCAGCTTTAATTCATGCTTCGTAATGCCCATGAAATGATGCTTGTTTATCATTTCATGGGTATTATGCTGCTGTGCGTTATGCATAAGTTAGGCTGTTGTTGGACATAAGTTCTGGACTCTTTATGAATACACTATGCATACACCCAAAATTGAAAAAACACATAGAACGTTCAGCGTATGCCAGCGTTTTAGGACATTCTGGGACGTCGGGCATATGTTGGCTAAATCGTCAAGGTGTGACAGGGCCCCTTAAATCCTATGCATGGAAGACAAAAGTTAATATCAACTGAATATTCTAAAATCACAGCTCTGGTTATTTATTTAGGGGATGTCTTAGTTTTGCATAGCACAACTTTGTTGAAATACCAAATCCTAATGTTCTTTAAGGAGGATTTTAAAAAACAGAAAAAAAAAAACAAAATAATATATAGATATTGTTTATAAAGAACAATGTTTGATTTTAAATCTTAGGCTAAGAAAATCAAAGTGTGATACACCTTTGTTTACTGTCCCCAGTGTATCAATATTTTGTCCAACCACCTTGTAGACATTCACCACTTTGAAGGAGTGGTGGTCCATGGGGAAATGGTGGACCTGGGACTTGTGAAAGCTCCAAGTTCTCTAGTTTGCATCCACAGACTGCAACTCTGGGTTCCTGAGCAAGACCTTCAGCCCCAGCATGGGACTGCACAATTGCAGCCCACTTCTTCCATTATTTAAAACTTTGGATAATGTGTTAGAACTTTTTCACAAACTGATTACGAACCTGGCTTCTGTTTTTCATGGTCTTTGTTGTACTCCTTGTTCAATAGTTTTCACTTCCAAACATCTAAGGCTTTCACAGTATTTTACTGATATCCTAATTTACACAACTCAGTCTTATTTATCAAGAATTACTAATATTTATGAATGTTGTAATTGATTAAATAAATGATTGATTGACTTTAATGATCTCAGAGTGGAGAAATGTAATCGTTACATCAGCTCCATAGTCAAAAGGAAGGTGCCAATTAATACAGACATTCTTTTCAGTATTTTGTAAAACAGATTGAAAGCCACATCAACAAATTAAGGTATATGGGATAAAGGTATAAATTCTTCAGTTGAGTGATTTCAACATGACTTCTCCCACTCATCCTTCAGGGTCACAGTGGGAATCATGTCTACCTCCCTCCCCTGGTCTGGGTGAACGGCGTGGTAAATCCTGGGCAGGTCACCAGTCCCCAGGCGCAGCTAAGGCTATGAGAGTATGCAGACTCCATACAGAAAAATCAAAACCCAGGACCTTCTTGCTGCAAGGGAACAGGGCTATAAGGTGCACCACCATACAGCCCTCATTACACACACCAATACACAAAAAGTAGTGTTGCTTGAGTGAATAATTTGTTATTGTGTTTTTAAGTTTGGAATTATTATTACTCTCAGCACAATGATGTTAACAGCACTAAGCTGTATTCATTTCCTAAAGCGGTGCACAAGCATCAATTGGGTTAAACACAGTGTGTCCGCTCAAAACTGCTGGATGCTGTTTTCTTAAACTAACACTAAGCCATATTTAAAGGGTTGAGAGAAGTAACTTGAATCCAGGGCAAGAGATCAGTGGGGCATACGAGGCAGATGAGTAGCAGAAAAGCATCAATAGAAAAAACGAACGGATGCTGTGGTCAGGATCAAAGTCACACCCGGTCAGAGCCCTTCAGCTCAGTTCAGCACAGCCAGCATGTATGTGCACGTTTGATCCATTGTCCCTGAGTGTCATTGTGTATGTTTGATATGATTCATAACCCCACTACTGCTGGCAAACACTCACAGTTGTACACAAGCATCCACAGACAGGCAGGGCAAGCCTACAGTAGTCACACAAGCACACATCCGCACACAAATATAGCTTTGTAAGTGAGTCACTCGTTCTGTGTAACCCTCCATTCATCATTTGAGTCATAACAGAATCAGTCTCGTACAATTGTAGGTCTAATTGGGAAAATTAGAAGCACTTCATGAGAGCCTCAGAAAAAGCATTAGTACAACATGGCTGGTATTTTACTTAATCATTTCAACAGTCGCTTGCTGTTTTGTGCAAAGGGAAATTAGACTTAGCATGACAAGTGTTGTGATTGCAAATATAAATTTGTAAACATTTTCCTTTCTCGTGTTCTTCACACTCTACAGTTACAACAGGAGGGTCCTAAGGAGCCCTCAAACCAGAGATGATGCAGTTCCTTGGTTCTTGCTCTGCCTCTTGGTTTCCCACCAAAAAGAGTCACTAGTCAGTTACCCTAAGTGAATTCTTGAAATGACCACTTTTGATACTTTAGGTAAAAGCTAAAGGAATGTTAGAAAACCATCTTAATCCTTAACACCAGAAAAACGAGATTGAAAGCATAGTTGGGGAAAAGAATTTGGGAATTAGGAAGTAGGGCTGTCAGGTTAATGCTTTAATTAGTTTATTTAATGACACTCCAAATTACTGTATTCTGAAAAATAATCATAAGTGATTCAGAGTGCCAATTTAATGCACAAGCATTTTAATTTGAGCCACTGAATGATCTATGCAGTGGGTGGCAGTAATGTACCTAAAGCTGTTTGTCAACCACAAACACCTGAAGAAGAAATAAATGGCAAATTTTACTTCAAAAAGAATGAAGACGGGAATGTAAAGACAATTATTTTATCACCGAAGTTGCTCTAGTTTAACACATCATTTAAACGTAAAACATGTCAGATTAAGTTTTGTTGCTACCTTTGCTAGTGCTACTCTGAGCACACTGAACCCACGCTTGCCGAATGTTGTAAACAAATGAGCAGAGGCCACCACAGGAAGACTAATTAGCCACGAGCTACAATTTTGTAATAACCTAGAATGCAAATTCCTAATTTGGGTACCTTTAGCAAAGTGATGGGGAACCTTGACCCTCTTCCTCCAAGTTACCTAATTTCTCTGCCCCAAGACACCTGGTTCTAATCAATTGGGGCACTGTACAGAACTGCATAGGCTGCATAAGCAGGGATGCATGGAAAACTTAAAGAACTGCAGCCCTAGTAGACCATTGTTTCCCATGACTGCTTTAGCAGAGTTGCAATAATTAGACTGATCAAATACAACTTATTTTATTAATGCAATAATTTTTTTAAAATCACCTGATAGCCGCAATAGTGGTTTCAGAGTCAGCTCCTCTAAGCCTGAGCAAAGATGCTCAAAAGACATTTTTTCCCAACTTTTATCTAAGTCTACTGAGTGACAAATCAAAATCTGCTCTCAAGTGTTTGAGGAGCAAGTCCAAATCCAGGAAACAAATTCAGGAATTTAGGAAATCTAAAACAACTAGATTTTACACTTAAAAAAATTTATATCACTGATAATATATATTTTAAAAATTACATGTTGATTTTTTAGATGTTCAAGTTTAAAGCAGGTGTATTAAGAACCTGAAGGACCATTTAACTTTTCAATGACCAAAACCTGAGATGCTTTCATTATTGTCAGGTCAGGTGAAGGCTTTGAGAACCTAAAGGCAGAGATGAGGAGGCAGAGGTGAGTTTTGCTGATTTAATAAGGTCTAACAGGCAACTGAGGCAAAAACTCCAAAATGCAGAAATACAAACAAACCAAACAAAAACCAACAGCATCAGGGAAAATACTCGAGGGGAGCAAGAGATGAGGAAACGACAAAACAACAATAAATCAGCCCTGACTAAAGGCACGGCTGCTCCTTAAAGCCCAGCGCTCTGATGAGCTCCACCTGTGTAGACTACCAAGGTTCTCCTCCAAGATCCTCTCTGAAAGAGATTCATCACTTACAATCACTCACACATGGGAAATCTAACAGTTATCTTTGTAATAATGCATTACACTTAATAGCATAATGAGTTTTGAGGTTAATATTTGTTATGACACCATCCAAAGACACTTAGTCCAACTACATATTCAATGATTATGAAGATACAGCTAACACAAACAGCTATGAGACATCACGGCCCATGATTCAGAAACGTAGCTGGCTAAAAATAAATGACGTCCTATCAGAGTGGACAGTGTGCAACATGTCCACATCAGCTCCAGAGTCCTCTATTTTTGCAAATTGAGTGCAACTTGATTTGAAATTTTTTAACTTGCCACCCATCACTGAGGTCATGCTTCTCCCTCTAGGTTGAGGGTCAGTCTTTGCGTTATTGTGTCGCAGAAATTAAATGAAATGAAAAAGAATAAATATTAAAGACAGATAAAACAAAATGCAACATGGCTTGCAGACTGTAAGCTGAGTCCCTCTCCAAGACACTCCAAAAAGGAAGGTGTTTTAAAGAACATCCTGCTGAGCCTGTTCAAAAAAAGCCTGTTATCCACACCCTTCATTCTTTTTGCCCATGGACAGCTCCCACGGTAGTGACATTGGGAGATGACCCTCTGAATAAAGGCCTGGAATCAGTAACCACCTGGCAAAATGGATCACATTATTCAAACTCATAGTTTAAGGTTGAGCAGCCTACAGCTGCCTCAAAGAATAGGCTACCTGAACCTTACTCTAAGTTTTCCAAGAGGAATTTGGGCTAAAGATCCAGCAGGTACACAATAAAAGCTGCTCTGCATGAGTCACAGAGCACATAGAGAAGACAGCCTTGATATGCTAAACTTTCTTCAATACTGAAGAAACCTTGATTTCACCAAAATAGAGATCAACACAAGTCAATCTGTTGGCAGCGGTTTATGATGATTTCAGACCATATCATGGGTTTTATTGTGATTTAAAAGCCAACCAGCAGAAGCTAATGGCAAGTATATGATGATGGCATCCTAGCTAAGCAGATTCAATTTAATTAAATTCAAAAATATTTTATTAATACCCAAAGGGAAATTCAAATGGCCACATTTTGAATTTCTTTATAAGTTATGACAAACTTTAAAACATCAACATGATTTTAACATGTATGCATTTTCTAATCTGCTCATAACCTTTAACTGCTAGCTTTGTCTAAGTAACTAACTACACTTTAGGATTAATAAATATTTTATTATGGTTATTCCTTCAAATACAATAATGGAAAAAAAAACAAAAAACAAATAAAAAACATTTGTTGAATGGTTATGATTTTTGATAAGGCAAATCATTTAGGGGAGTGTTGGCCTAGTGGGTTAAAGCAGAACACTTGTTTTCTGATAGGGCTGCAAGTACCTGGTTTGATCCCCACAGCCTCCACTCTAGGTTCCTGAGCAAAAGCTCTTAATTCACACTGCTCCCCGGGCGCCACACAATGGCAGCCCATTACTCCCCAAGGAGATGGGTTAATGCAGGGAGTGACTTTCTCCAATGTGAGATTGATAAATTTCAATTATTATTATTATTATTTAGTAAAATATCGCTTTTAATTGTGAATTAGTTTGACCAAATCTCAGTCGTTCTTAAGTAGTTTATGTAGAGACTGCTTGTAAACTATTCAAATTACCCAATATCAAGACCTCAACACTATCTTTTTAAGTGGCAAAACAAAAATGCATTGACAACAGTTTAAGGAATGCTTTCGTATTTTTTCTCCCTGAGGACGTGCCGATTCATTTTATTCACACTACCATTCTTGCTGTTGTTAGTCAGTTGGAAAACATGATTGTTTTCCCCCGTTGCCTTAACCTGATGTAACATTGTCAGATGTTATTTAATTTACAAATCTGATTTAGGGGTACAAACAGACACCTTTCTCTTTACAATTCACAAGGACGTGTAAAATTGGAACCATTCAGGACAATGTAAATCCCAAAAATAAAAGTTAGTCAAATCCAGGCTTTCACCTTTCCCTTTGTTTAGCCATGGATCTTAGGTTCATACTGGGGTTTGTAGGCCATACCAAAGTATTTATATCTGTCAGGTTTTAAATGAAAGTACTTTTTTATGTATATTATACTTATATATGCCAATCCACCACAACTGGACTTCATATAGAAATTTTTTTCTCTTTTTTTCCCTTTATCATCTGAAAGATAGTCCAGCTATTCCGGATATTCCTCAGGTTTTACAGTCGCGTGTGGTGTAAGCCAGATTTCAGAGCGATTTAAGCCAGGAAGGACTTAGTGATGCATACTCATTACTGTCACCACCAAGCTCAGCTCATTACACAGAGTGGTCTCTAAAAATGATCTCTCAAGAAAAGATTTGGCATTAAATAAATAACTCTAAGGACCATACATAATTCTCATATAAATACATGGCCTGACATCCTTGTGCTACTCACTATTTCTCATTTTATGACTGAACCTCATTTGCAAAGTGTCTGTTTTTGACCTACATTTCTGATCATGGAATTTCAACCAAACAACAGAGACTCTCTCCTCTGTGTCTCTCACAACACAAATAAAACGCAAAAAAACGGAAATGCCTGCTACTAATAAAATAACCCCAACTAAATAGTAAATGTGGAACATGGTCATAAAAACGGACCTACCACCTGGGATTCTACCTTGGATTCCTATTAAACCATTGATCTGTAGAAAAGTGTTTCTTTTGATCCATGGTATGCTCAAATGCATTCAAGCATGAATTAATATTCTCTAGAATTTTAAAGCTAACCAGGAAGCACATAAGAGCTGCATAAACGATTTTCTGTTTGGGTGTGTAAATCAGCTGTAAACTAAAAGAATTACAAGATAAACACATTTACATATCATATAAGGAGTATCCTCATATAGCTGTGGAAAAAATAGATCCTGCTCTCATTTCATGCTGCTGTTTTTACTATATAAAAACTGTCAAGCACCTGAAAGAGATGGTGTACTAAGTAGGCTGGGCATGGGCTGGTTACCGGTTTCAAGTCTTATCTGCAAAACCACTAGTTTTCTGTCACACCATACCTGTGATATAAGCATTGTTTTGTTTTGTTTTTTGTAAATCTCAATCCCTGTGTAGCTGCTGGATCTACAAGTTGTTGGGTGAATGAAGGGGAGGAACCCCAAACTTATCCCCTCCCCCAATCCTTTACCCATTGCTGAGCTCTGAAACTTATTGAAAACTGCTATATGGGAATATGTCAGCTACCATAAGAATCTGGACGGCAGTGGCTTGGAGGATGAAAGTTGCCCTACGTCCATCTGATAGTGGCAGCCAGGGGAAGCATTTGCTATAGCCTTTTGTCTCTTTTTCCAATAACTCATTGTTGACTAAATACATTAGCATGCTAAATATTAGGGGAAAGTTGACTTATAAGCATAATGGACTCAGCAGATTTAAGTTCTAAAATCTAAATAATGTATGTTTTAGGGTAACATACAGTAAAATGCAAGTAAACTTTCAAATTCTGCACTTTGAAGATCATTTTAAATACATTAATGTTTAGTTTTTTTTGTTTTGTTTTGTTTTTTTTTTGCAACGAGCGTGGCTCCCCTCTTAAGATACTGACTATGTAACTTTGGAGTTAACGTACCATCACTGGCCAGGTCATGCGACCTAGAAGAACGTATTGCTTTACCGCCACAGGCTCTATTTTTCAATATTTTTCTGCCTGCTGGACTATGGTCATGGCTGAAGCAGGGAAAAAGTTCAAACTTAGGGTAACATACAGTAAAATGCAAGTAAACTTTCAAATTTTGCACTACTTTGAAGATTATTTCAAATACATTAATGTTCAGTTTTTTTTTTTTTGTTCTTTTCCAATTCACAAAGATAACGAGCAAATCCAAACTTAACTTCTGAATTGGTGACTTCATATTTATTTGTGAAAAAGTATCCATAACTTCACACTGTATAAAAAAGTTAGGTTACAAAAGGACCAACAACTGATTCTGCTACAAGGCAAACACTGCAATCAAGCATTAGTATAAACTGAAAGCTATGCGGGTCTTAAATTAATCTGTTTTTCAAAATATATTTTTGCCACAGGTTCATTATCTCATTTAGTCTGATATTTCAAGTGTTGCTTCTTGCAAATATTTAGCCAAATTCTTATTGTCAGACAAGTATTTTACACTTAGGGGAATAATTCCACAGGTCTGATAGAGGTAGATATGTGAACATTGAAGCATACAGAATTGTGAAGAAGTTAACAGATTAATAATTAAACAGGAAAAAAAAATGTTTACAAATATTCTCTGGTGATGCAGTTACTATAATTGTTGCTTAATATCACAATTCCTTTCTCTTAAGACCCTATTCATTGAAACAGTGAATTAAGTTCTAAATGTTTGAGATCTGAGCTACTTGTTCTTGTAGAAGATGGACCTTTAAACAATTGCTGCTCATCTAAATCTACTTCAAGCTGTCTTAATATTTGCATTTCTTTCCTATATTGTGTATAAACTGGGCTTCCTGTATTCTTCTTTGCTTCTCTGTTGTCTTACTGGTATTTTTCCGAATGTCTTTACACTTTAGTCCTTTTCGTCTTACTCTAGCGATTTTGTTATGTCATACTGCAACAGTTGCAGTAGGTTTGAGGACAGACCCAGGAATGGGAAAAAGAAACAAAAAACTAAAGAGCACCAGTCTAAGAATAGCCAAACCTGCCAAACCTGGTTAGTGTGACAACTCGACCTGTGGAAACATCGGCTCCCACTGAGGGCACTGACAGACAGAAACATGGTTGATGACAGTCTGGGAAACAGACCGAGAGAAACGGGAGACAGTCATTTTGGGTCGCCTCAGTATCCATTTCTCAGCTTCTTTTTTTAACTTTCTCTTTCCAAATTCCTTTCATCATTAACCAAAAAGAGCTCACTTCCTCCTTTTATGCAAACTGATCATATGAATAGGTGAAAAAAACGAGACACAAAACAGAAGTTAAAAAAAGAAATAAACTGGAATTATGCTTTTTTTTTACTGATCACATATAGAGCTGTAATCCAGTCGCATAATCTAGTGTAATCCAGTAATTAAGTGACTTCATAAGAAAATTGACTCGTTGCCAACTGCAAGATCGTTCTGCTTATGTATGAATTGCAAGCCGTTAAAACCAAAGCTCTGACCAACATAGGGTACTTTTAATAGCCACACAGTGAAGTCCATCTATACCTGAGCCATTTTATGAAGCAATTTTCCTGGTCAGCAAACTTTAAGGCATAGACAATGGAGATATTTTTTTTCCAGATCAAGTCAGTAAAGTTATTTGTAAGGCAGCATCAGAAAAATAAGTTATAAACCCTGCTCTCTACAGTCAGAGGAATAATAATGGAAAACGTCATGCTGCCTGCAAGTGACGCTGTGTCCAACAACTTTAAAAGTTACAAAAACGGGGGAGTGAAAACAGTACATGAACGGGAGGAGGGTTAAAAAAAGCATGTATCAGACCGTGTATCAGTATTTAAACCTATACCAGCACATTGTCTTCTATATAGTTTATGACCGCAGTGTTCATAATTAATTAATCAAAGCAAGCTATACATAAGCAATGTTCTTATGACAGAAATCAAAAGAATTGTTGTTTATTTTCATACAGACGCACAATCGGTAGCTCCATTTTAAGGCACACCGCAGACTTTGTTTTATAATTTTAAATGATTTCTAAGGCCAATAATGTAACGAGCGTGGCTTCCCTCTTAAAATACTGGCTATATAACTTTGGAGTTAACGTACCATCATTAGCCAGGTCATGTGACCTAGAAAAACGTATCGCTTTATGGCCACAGGCTCTATTTTTCTACTATTTTTCTGCCTGCTGGAATATTGGTCATGACTGAAGCAAGGAAATAGTTTAAACTTTCTGAAGAGGCTGAAAAGAGAAAACATGGGAGGGAGCATGAGCGAGGAAAAACAAGAGTAAATGTTGGAAAGGAGTTTGCTTTTTAGCGCAGGCTGAAAGAAGAAGCTGGATGTAAAACCGATTCTCTTTTCTCAACTTTATTATTAGACTGGTAAGTTAACACTTTGCTCCTAGTATACAGTCATATATGTTTATTATTATTTTCGATGTTCAGTAGACGCAAAATATGATCAGAGAAATTTGCAGGCCACAAACAAAGGCTAAAAACCCCACAGCCTGAATGTGTAAATCTCAGGCATTCCGCGCAAACGACTGATTCCTACCAGTAGAACATGGTACTAATAATCTTTATCGCCCATTATACTGCTTCGTTGATTTGTTTTCCCCGTCATTGGCAGAGTGGCTGTTTTTACATGTGTAGAGCTAGCAGGCATGCCCATAGTCGGTCCTCGAGGGCTGCTGTCCTGCAGGTTTTAGAATCATCCCTGCTTCAGCACAGCTGATTCTAATAATGGCAGTTCAGCAAAAGCCTGTTAATCAGTAATCAAGATAGTCAGCTGTGCAAGACCAGGGAAACCTCTAAAGACACGGGAGGCTGGCGGCTGTTTACTATTGCGACAGTGCTGCGACACTAATGCCCCTAGTGGCCAAAAGTTACAAGGTGTGACTTTAAATACTATTGTGTTGAGCTACATTTTCCAAGACGCTTTTTTAGGTTTGGAAATAGAATTAACTGGATTCTATCATCTAAATACTTTGGGCAATGTGTCTCTAAATTACATGTTCCTTACTGACAACATTTAGCCTTTTATCTACACATTTATCTAAACAAAATTCCTATGTCCGCTTTACCTTCCTAATGCAAATTCTTGGTAACAGTGATGTGGTGCGCCCCTTGGATGGAAAGGCTGGTTTACTTCAAAATACATGAAGATAGCTGATTGGTCAGTTGCTGACTAGTCTATTGGATTGATTGATAGGATGTGTCATTTTAACTGATTGTGCTGAATTATTAGAAATTAAGTTTATTATCACCATCATAGCTGTCCCAGCAAGCCAAACGTTCTGGGTCTGCAGGCTGTTAACATTAGGGCTCAAAGATTTTCCCAGAAATCAAATAAGGATTTTCTTTTTTTCAACCAATATCACAATTTTATGTTTGTTTTAATTTTCCTTTTCACTACTCACAAGCATGTAGATGTTTCACGCCAAGATTTTGTTGTTTTCATGTAGTTGAAAAGCTGCAAGTCCAGAGTCCTCTGTTGTAGAACTTTACAGTTAGATCTTCTACTCCCATGGATCTGCTTGTTAGTTGCAACTCTCTCTTCCTTTCTGCACGTCTGCAAACCCACTTTAAGTATATTCCCACCACCTAAAGGGCTGGAGCTAAAAAAAAAGTCAGCCTCTACTTTTGTTTGTTTAAATAAGTTCCTAAAACTGTGTGACTTTATTTTGAAAATTGCATTTAGTTAAATTGTGATTATAGTGTAAATGTATCTAATTCCCCAGCCCTATTTTTGATTTTTTTTTTCCGTCTGTGTTGCCCACACTAAAATCTACAATTCCAGAATAAGCTTTGAATTTGATTTGTGAAAATGTATGCCCTATAGGTCTTACCTGTTCTCATGCCAGCACACTTTCTTTCTCTGATACACACACATACAGAAACACACACATCCAAACAAAGCACCCATCAATCCCTTTTTGCCAGCCCAGCCCTGTCATCGATCAGGGTCTGTGAGTTTGTGGGCGTCTGTATATTTTAGCCTGCTTCCATATGAGTGTGTGGTCTTCCAGATTGATAAATGACCACGATTAGTGGCAACTGACCACTCTATGATTGCAATCCAAGTTCCGCAGAACAGCTGTTCTCAGAGCAGCGCAGTCTGGAGCAATCTGTAATTAATACAACATCCCTTTAATGAATTACAAATCTACCACAGGCCTGGGATCAGCTGCACAGTGCTGACAATTACTGGACAGCTGACACAATTACACAAATAAACTGAGGGGAAGTTACAGGTAAGCTATGATGCTCATATTAAAGGGATGTCAAACAATAAATCTGAACGGTTTTACTAATTTCACATTCTATATATGTATATTCTGCTTTAGAAATCAAGATTAACCATCTTCATGGTTTATAGAACAATGATGAACATGATTTTGCAGTGAATGATATCCACACTCTTTATTTTGCAATTATTCTGGGAAGCCCTTTGTCTCTTCCCTCAAATGTCATCTACGTTTCCACCCTCCTGACCTATCTACCCCTCCCCTTGTGCTAAAATCCCTCACATGTGTGCAAGTACATAGCGACACATCTGCACACACACACACACTGATCCACACCCATCCTCAACCTTATCTCTACTCTATCTCCATATCTCCAAATCTATTGGGTATACCTGTAACCTAGCAACAGAGCAGAGTGAAGAGACCCACCCCTACCTGCTCGCCACACTGACTGCTGGACCCGGGAGCCAATCGGGTTGTATCGGGGCAGCAGCCGGAGCCAATCAAATGTTTGCTTTAGCAGGGAGTTGCTGCCTTGTTCTCCACCTTTCTGACCCCACATAACAGGGGAGAACGGGCATGTGGAGCACAGTGAACACACATCTGCACCAACACTCATGCACAGAAGCTGGCAAGGATCACACCATTCTGCTAACCTGCTTTTGATTAAATAGCAACCGATCCATATTAACTAAGGACTTACTGATGGGAGAACAAGTCACATTTAAACATGTCCTCTAGCTTGTTAATCACCACACCATTACAGGTATTATGGCATTCAGTTAGTAATTAAATCATTGAAGCTAAAGAGCTAGTGGCTTTCTAGTCTGCATTTACATCCGTATGAAGACACAAGTGTCTGGACAGTGGTGGACTTTTTAAACATTGAGAAATGATTAGTTTATTAAGATGTATATAAAGGAATTTGAATAGAATTCACAAGCCCAAACAAGCATTAGGATAAATACAATAAAACTATTTAGACAATAAAATACATGTACATTGAATCATAAATGGGATTTTAAAGTTTTTATCAGTATTTGCAGCAGGGATTTTAAGCTTAAGCACAAATTCAATCTGGAAGAATCTTATCAGCCTCACCTGGAACACCTGCCATAGTCCTACCTGTAGGAGTTATTTCTCTATTTTTGTTTTAGAACTTAGATTATTTAGTTAGTTTGTATTTATTTGGTTATTTGTAGCATTTTTGTTTGAAAGTAGTTGCTTAGAATACAATTATTTCTGAGTAAATTGTTTAATTAGTTAATTGATTTTGTCTGGGTGTCTGGTGTATAAATACATGGACTCCAGGTAGCTCAGGTGAAAAGTGGGTGGGCTTATGGTTTTTTACCAGTCTTCCAGTCTTCTAGCTGCAGTCTACCAGGCCTTTCAGAAGGCAAGTCACTCAGCCTTAATCAGGTGAAGTGAGCACAAAGGCAGAAACCAGGCCAGGAGATGTGGCAAGTAGTCTTTTTGAGTTTGTATCATGTTTATTTTTCCTGAAGAAACCTTGAATAAACTCACCGAACTGCATTTTTCATGTATTTTGAGAATTTTTTGTACTGCGTAAAACCAGAAACCCACTATTCCTCAAGTGACTATTTGATTTACATTTATTTTTTGCTTTTTCATTTTTAAGTTTTTTCATAGACAAGTAGTAACTACACTACCTAAAAACCAGCCAATCATCTTCTTGTTATTTGTTACATGTTAGTCTTACATAAAGAGGCCTTCCCTGTAATGTCATAATCAGTAGTCCTGGTAAAAAATGTCAGACTTCGATTTGCAAAAGCACATTTTAAACCAAAACCCCTAGAAATGTACAAATATTCAGTTTTATGTTTTATAATTCATATAAGAAACCTTTATAACTTTAAGGGTTTTTTTATCAAGCAAAGTGCAACTTAAACTGATGTGATATTATATGAATACAAGCATAAATGGAAGCCAAGGTGACACTGCATTACTTTTGAGATACGTACTAAATTGAGATCTATGGAAGATAAAAGTCTACTGCCCTGGGAGAGATTTACCATTGTCAGCCACAACAAAACCTTTATTCTCATTAACTTAGTTAACACCCAGCAGCAAATCTAATGTGACTAGACTCGAACTGTATAACTGACTTTTTATCACTGTTTACATCCCAGTTCAATTCTTCTTTTTATTACATCAGTTTGAAAACTGTATTTTTAACTTTGTACATATTATAAGTTTATCTTCATTTTAAAGACAAATCTAGTATCTTGATTGAATATTGTTTAGATAAATAACACCAATAATAACCGTAACAACAAGGACAACTGTAACAGTAACATACTGTAATTAACAGAATCCAAATCATATTTCAAGGGGCATATCCATCATCTCAAAAGTGAGGGGGGGCCTCTGGTCCATCTCCAGCCTAACCCTGCTCTCTCTATTATGGCAGTTACCATAAAATAACTGTGGAAAGCAACATTTTGAAATAGCATTAGTAAGAATAAAAGTTGCAGAGGAATTTTACCTGAAAGTATTAACCCATGGTTATTTTTTATGCTACTTTTATTCTTAATTCACCTGCACAGACCCTGCATGGTGGACTCTTCTGCTGGCCTCTGGTCCATCTCCTTCCTGACTCAGCTCTTACTCTTATGGTAATAAACATAAAAAATATGCCAAGTTAAACTTTGAGATAAAATTTGAAAGAGAAGCAGTAAATGGTTTTTGTGGCATTTAACTTTAAAGTCACTTTTATGCCATAGATATTTTGTTTTCATGTATTCCCTGACTTCCCTGAATAAAATATTGGTTTGGATTTTTTATTAAAACATATTATTGTACAAATCAAACTGCTGCAGGCAAATTAAAAGTACTTTGCTCATGAACAGTGAACCAGCATATCTGTCAACAGGTGCAGAAGTCTTACTGGACATTACAGAAAAAACCTGATTTCACTGACAACTCAAAAGATTTTTTGGCTAAGGTTCCACAAATGTATTTGAATATTTAGCAGTAAAACGGTCCTCAGAAGCACCCCTGGGGTCATCAAACTACCATATCCATACAGTACATAGTAAAAAAAAAAAAAGCTGTTAGTTTCAAGATCTAGCTTATATAACAGGAATCTGCTAATCTTTTTTTAACCATATTTATAATTTACTTAACCTTTTCAGCAGGTGTTATGTCACACATGTCAAGGGAGTGAAATTCTTTTTCCTACCTTCTGTCCCTTCCTCTTGCTTCTCACTCATTTTATTTTCACATTCCTGCTTTTCTCTACTGGAAACTGTCAAAGCTAGTTGAAGGTGGTGGGAGTAAGGCAGCGAGCAAGAGAGATGATCTCCCTCTCACTGTGTCGACAGCTCAAGTCACACTGCTTCTGAGGAGGGTGATCAAAGCAAGTAAATTGTGGGGATTAATTAGCCTCATGCCGAACGGATGAGAGGAAAAGACAGGAGAAGTAAACTGAAAAAGAAAGAAAGATGTATAGGCTTTTACAAGTTTACACACGTACTTTTTCCACTATCACATCAGAGTCATGTGAAGCACTGATATTTATATTATCTCTTTATTTTTGCAAAGTAGAAGAAAAAGGGCCATCCAAGGTCTTAAAAATAAAGTCAAAAGAATTTAAAGTATGCAGTCCAGTTGAGCTCTATCTGGAACACTGTGTGGTGTGTAGTTATCCACAGTAGGCCTGTCTTTCAGAGTTCAAGCAGAATATGATCCCATTGTCTCACTAATCTGTCCACCTTAAAAAACAACCCACCAAGACACACCAACCCACCAAGAACTAAAGGGACTCTTTTTAGGCGATTTCTATTTAAAATATTAGAAATACCTACAAACTTCCTATGAAGTCATTGCACTCTCTACAAACCTAAGAGTAAAATGGACAAACAAGTCAAAAAAAAAAAAAAAGCAACAAAAGATTTTGACTGGTTTTGCTGTTAAAATGTTAAATGGAGCCTAGGCAGAAGTTCAACTGAATAAACTGATTACTTATCCTCATTCGCCTCCAACACAAGCTAATCAGCTTTGAACCACACCAGTTTATCCACAACTCAGTCTGCTACCCAAAGCACAGGCAGTGGTTGTGCTATCTCTTACTTTGATTAAGACTACTCTGGATTCAACCCACCTCCAGCACCTTTTCCTCCATCGTAGCTAAAGCTTCATCACAGTGCCATTCCTCCTGGACTCTTACTGTGTTCCCTGTCTCATCTCAACCGGCAGAACACCATCATGTTGAGCCTGGTTTTTCCAGAGATTTCTTCCCTTGGGGGGAGTTGGGAAGTTTTTCCTCTCCACTGTCGCTTGATGCTTTCTCACCATGAGCAGGTTCACCCAACCTGTGTTTATCCAAGCTGAATAAACCTGAGTGAACCCCTGTTCTTTACTCTTGTAATGCACATCAAACAAAATTCAGTGCTAATGTTTCTTTCCGAGATCTGAGCGCCAAAGATTAAAGTAATTGTATCAATAAAATTCTTCTAATTGTTTTTTTCTTTCTGTGTGACTTTTTTCAGATTGAACTCATGCTATGCAAAATTACGATTGTGTCATGTTCTCCATGCATTTGATTTTTGTGTTAATTTGTACTTATGTTTTTAGTAGTTGTTTTAATATATTTATTAGCCCTACCATATTAGTTAATGCTTTGTGTTTAGTCTATTAGATTATCCCTATTTTTGCTTTTATTATCAGTTTATTTCAATTTGGTGTTTATCTTTTTTCTTTGTAAGCAAACTCTTTGTTAACTAATATACTTCTCTCATCTACTCCACATT
Organism: Cyprinodon variegatus; assembly: GCF_000732505.1. Taxonomy (NCBI): domain Eukaryota; kingdom Metazoa; phylum Chordata; class Actinopteri; order Cyprinodontiformes; family Cyprinodontidae; genus Cyprinodon; species Cyprinodon variegatus. The sequence continues at coordinate 95,464 of NW_015150484.1, read as the reverse complement.
TTATCTCATTAGCTCCCGTGGTTCATTTGTCTTTCTCCAATTATGCCTCTGTAAGTATACAGTACAAGCTCATTGGCTCTCTTTGTTCTACACTTGGTTCTTGTGTCGACTGTCAGTTAATCTCTCAATTAGCCTGTCCATCACATTGCCTATTTCCTCTTGTATTCAATTACCTTTTTTTAACCTTTAATTTGTTTTTGTTTTTTTTAAGAGTACCATCATCTTTCATTCTAAAGACTTTGTTACAGTGCTAAACTTTAAGTTATGTGTCCAATATTTTAATGGATTTACTGTATAGCTACATATTAAAAACTGATGTACAATACTACCAAGCAAAGAAAAAAGCATCCCAAAATGACCTTTAAACTGATAGGTCTTGCTTTTTTGTTTAAAATATACTGCAACCCTAAGATACAGATTTTATTTTAATCTAATTGGTAAAAAGTTATCAGTCAATCTATGCAAAATATATTTATTGGGCTAAAATAAGCCAAAGTAAACTGAATGTGAGATGAGCCAAGAGAAACCAAGAGTCTCTTGACCTAAATCCAAAAACCCTCAGTTAGACATGCAGGATTTTGGGAGCCGATTACAGTTCAATCTGAAAAACTCACACAAAGAGAAAAGACAATTATGAAAAATTTATTGATACAATTACTTTGTCTTTGGCGCTCAGACCTCGGCAGGAAACATAGCACTTAATTTTGATAGATATGCATGAACAGGAGTAAAGAACAGACTGTTTCCCCCCAGGCCTGAAACTTGTGGTGGAGTGGAGATAGATGAAGTTGGTCAATCTGTAGACTGCTGGTTAGTGAGATGGTAAGTTGAGCTTTATGGGGAGATCCAGTGCATTGCGTGAGCTGATACTAGAGCTTCACTCGGGGACCTGGAAGATGGAAGTCCAATTGGATAACACAGGTTGGGAGAACCTTTCCATGATGAGCAGGCCTGAAATTCTAGAGAAAAAACTCCCTGTTGGGAAGAAAACTCTGCAGAACCAGGCTCAACATGGTGGTCTTCTGCCAGACCCGTTAAGATGAGTCAGGGAACGCAGTAAGAGACCTGGGAGGAATGACACTCTGATGAAGCTTTAGCTACGTTGGTGGAGGAGGGGCTGGAGGTGGGTTGAAACGGTGTCATCTGAATGAAGTCACAGTGCATCTACCGTCTGCGCACAGGAGCAGACAGGTGCGTATCGGAGGCCTTTTGAAAAACTTTCGATGCCGATTGGCTTTCGTGGAGGTGTGGTTCAAAGCTGATTGGCTGTGACGCAGGTAGATGTATGAAAAAAACATTGAGTTTCTTCAGTTGAATTTCTGCCTAGGCTACACATCGCAAAAGTAGGTTGCTCCCAATCCTGTTGGAATCTGGAGGTCTGTCCACTTTCTCCACCAGAGGGCGTACGAGATCTCCTGGAGCCGGAGCTGATTGCACCACCTGTCGCTCATCTGCTCATCAGGAGATCCGTATTTAAGGAGGCAGAGGACTTCTCTCCAGTGCCAGAGTGTTTGCCAGCAACGGTTAGCAAGCCTTTCTCCTCTTTGCTTCCTAGATTGAGCCTGCCTGAAACCTGAAACCCCTGAAGAGTTTCTCTGTCAGTAATCTGCCTGTCCGATCTCTGAAGAACCCTGGAGAATTATTCCTGTCTAAAGATCTGCCTGCCCCTCCACTAACTCCTCTGTCCCCCTCTGCAGTGAACTCACTCGTGACCAGTCCTGGACCAGTTAACTCTGTGTGCTTTTCAGAACTCATTCGTGACCAGACAAATTCCCCTCTGGATCTGTTCATTCTTTGTGCTTAAACATTTTAATAAATCTTTGAACTTTTCTCCTGCCTCTGAGTGTTCTGCATGTGGGTTAGGCACCTGAAGCCAAACATGACAAATCCATAAATTCCCGAACTGCTGCCTTGTGTGCATTGATATTGTATTATTAGGTATCAAAATTAAAGGAGATGACAAAGTATCATGAACTGACAAATTTTTTAGTGACAAATGTTTAATCAAAATGGTAGACAGAAAAACCAGTGTTAAAAAGCAACTAAATAACACAGGAAAAGATTGTTTCATTTCTTTCTACTGTTTAGATAAATGTATNTAAATAACACAGGAAAAGATTGTTTCATTTCTTTCTACTGTTTAGATAAATGTATGGATTGCTAATAGTGTGGAGTCATAGGTAATTAATTTCTGAAAAGGGATATTCGAATAAATGGTCTTTAGACAATGCTGAAATCCAAGACTTCTGAAATCATAAGTGGCTAATACATCTATACTTTAAACCTATACATGTATTTGTTTAAATTTAGTCTAAGTTAGTGAACTGGCTTATCCTAACAAATAAATACCTGTTCATAACATCTTGTAATTGTTTCAGTGTACTGCATTTGGGAGCCATATTCACATTTTAGCTTTTGCTATTAACATTTGCCAATGACTTATGTTTAGATTTTTGGCAGGCTTTATTAAAAAAAATATTCGGTTATGAATTTGCTTCATTAACCATGAAAACAAGTTTTCACAGTGAAAAAACCCCAGAAACACAGGAAAAAACACAACCATCTAAACAATGATCACACCTAAGGGCATTTAATAAAAAAGACCCAGTCTTGCTCTTTGGAAGCAAGCGGAAGTGCCTGTGAAGAACCAATGCAGGGTAACAAGGAACACAGAAACTTTATGCAGAAAGACCTCAGGCCAGTATTCAAACCAGGGGCCTTCTTGATGCCACTGTGCAAATGGCTACAACATATAAATCAATGCAGCCCATTCAGTCATCCTACTGACAGCAAACAATACTCTCATGGTCACCTTGAGCAAAGTATGGCTACTTTCGGCATCAAAGCACATTAAAGTACATAAAATTGCTTAAATAGCTGAAGCGGATGTAAAAATACATCAAAAAGAAAAACATTTACTTTTACATTTATTATATCTAAACATACACATGCGCTAAAGACACTACCAGCAGAGGGCAACCACGAAACCCTAGGTCCACAGGATCTGGGCAGCAAGGTTTGCAAGGTCTGTCTAATAGCAAAAGAAGGGAGAAGCAGACAAAGTTGAAGGGAAGAGGCAGAATGTGTGTGGGAGAGAAAAACACTAAACAGAAGGTGAGGCGAGACAACTGAGTGGGGGGCCAGGAGACTGAGAAGTACTCATAAAGTGTGTTTGTGTGTGAGTGAGCGAGTGAACAGGAAGCTTATGTGAAATCTTGCATAAGCGCAGGTGTCAGCAGGTGCATGCCTGCACTAACACAAAGCTGTGCATTGGCATCTGTGTGTTTCTGGGTGTGTGTGTGTGTGTGTGCCTGAAGACAACCTGCTCCCTCATTACCCTGTTTCCTCCAGTCCAGTGCTAATGAGAAACCTCACCATCACTGTTATAATCAAGGTCAAGCCTAGGCCAAAACACAGAGACAAACACACAAGCATGCAGGGTCTGGAGAAACTCAACCTGCATGCAAATGTGCTCATACAACCAAAATCAGCATTTATTTCGCCTAACACCAAGAAAATATCTAACTGTAGGTAAAGAAGGATATATGAGCACAACCGTTTGACTGCAGAAAATAAAATGAAAAGGATTTCGTATCATCATTTATCACCCCCATCTTCTTTGGGTGATATATAGGCGAAGAAGATTATTGACTGATTAACGACAAAGTAAAGCAGAAAAATTTATATAGGCAAAAGAAGGCCCATCCTTCTTTACTACAAAAGTAGTAAAGAAGGATGAGAGACAAATGTGGAATAAGGCTAGAGAGCCTTATGTTTTGGATTGTATTGTTTGGGAAAAAATCCCAATGGAATTAAATTACACGAACACGGCTTAGCTCTTTAAGACCACTGTGACACTAAAGCAGCGAGCTGCTGCTATGCCATAGCACAAGAAACAAGGGGAGTCTAGTGGGTTTGGCAAAGAAAAATACAAGCAGATACAAAAGAGAAAAAATAAATAGAAAACTGGTAAATAAAGAGGCTAGTATTGGGAAGTCCAAAAAGAGAAACACAGGCCAGGGGCCTGGGGAGATATTTGTGGAGCATAAAAGCAGCAGTATCATCGTACCCCATATCCCCGTATGCACTTTCAGTTAACTGATCAATATATTTAATAACCCAATTATTATCTTTTTCTTGAGAAAAAAAGACACAGAGATATAATGACCATATACAATGTTCCTCACTGACATTGGTTGTCAGAATCTATAACAGTTAATATGATTATTCACCAATTACCTCCTAAGCATAAAGTGTGCAGATCTCTGCATCCATCTAAGGCACAGTTGTGCTTGAAGGTTTCCATATCTCCCATTAAAGAAAAAGATGAATTCACACTAGACATTCAAATAACACAAAACTATAAAAAGTAATAACAAATACAAATTAACAAAATGATATTTAAGTAAAATAAAATATCTATTTTTCTTTTATTTTAATAAACAACATTTTCTTGAAAAAACTTTTTAAGCAGCCTGTGTTCTTTATCAGTAGGTCAGTTTTTGTTTGAGTTCATTTCTGTTCAGTTGACCTCAGTTGAGTTGGACCCAAATACATGTTATTTAGTATTTAAGGTATTTTGTATTGCTTTTGTTTAATATTTTTGACACTATTAAATGAATGTTTTTTTTTATCAATTTATATATGCAGTTTTGACACACCTCATTCAAAGACTTTTATTTCCATGACTATGAAAATTGAAGATTCACAATGAAGGCATAAAATTTATGAATTAACACATGTGGAATTATATACTTAACAAAAAAGTGTGAAACAACTGGAAATATGTTTTATATTCTAGGTTCTTTAAAGTAGCAACCTTTGGCTTTGATTACTGCTTCGCACACACTTGGCATTCTCTTGATGAGCTTCAAGAGGTAGTTGCCTGAAATGGTCTTCTAATAGTCTTGAAGGAGTTCCCAGAGATGATCAGCACTTGCTGGCCCTTTTTCCTTCACTCTGCGGTCCAGCTCACCCCAAACCATCTCGATTGGGTTCAGGTCCGGTGATTTTGGAGGCTAGGTCATCTGGTGTAGCACCCTATAACTCTCCTTCTAAGCCAAATAGTCCTTACACAGCCTGGAGGTGTGTTTAGGGTTTTTGTCCTGTTGAAAAATAAATGATGGTCCAAGTAAACGCAAACCGGATGGAATAGCATGCCACCACAAGATGCTGTAGTATCCATGCTGGTTCAGAATGCCTTCAATTTTGAATAAATCCCCAAAAGTGTCACCAGCAAAGCACCTCCACACCACCACTCCTCCTCCTCCATGCTTCATGGTGGGAACCAGGCATACAGAATCCATCCGTTCACCTTTTCTGCGTTGCACAAAGACAGGATGGTTGGAACCAAAGATCTCAAATTTGGACCCATAAGACCAAAGCACAGATTTCCACTTGTCTAATGTCCATTCCTTGCCATTCCTAAGCAAGTCTCTCCTGCTCGTTCCCTGTCCTTAGCAGTGGTTTCCTAGCAGCTATTTTACCATGAGGGCCTGATTCACACAATCTCCACTTAACAGTTGTTGTAGAGACTTGTCTGCTGCTGGAACTCTGCGTGGCATTGACCTTGGCTCTAATCTGAGCTGCTGTTAACCTGCGATTTCTGAGGCTGATGACTCGGATGAACTTATTCTCTGCAGGAAAGGTGACTCTTGGTCTTCCTTTTCTGGGGCGGTCCTTCTGTGTGCCAGTTTCTTTGTAGCTCTTGATGGTTTTTGCACTTGGGGACACTTTTAAAGTTTTGCCAATTTTTCGGATTGACCGACCTTCATTTCTTAAAGTAATAATGGCCACTTGTTTTTCTTTACTTAGCTGCTTTTTTTTTTTTTGCCATAATACAAATTCTAAGAGTCTGTTCATTAGGACAACAGCTGTGTATCCACCTGACTTCTCCACAACAGAACTGATGTCCGAATGCCATTTATAAGGCAAGAAATCCCACCTTTTTAACCTGACAGAGGACACCTGTGAAGTGAAAACCATTTCTTGAAGCTCATCAAGAGAATGCCAAGAGCATGCGAAGCAGTAATCAAAAGAAAAGGTGGCTACTTTGAAGAACATAGAATATAAGACATACTTTAAGTTGTTTCACACTTTTTTGTTAAGTATGTAATTCCACATGTATTACTTCATACTGTTGATGCCTTCAGTGAAAATCTACAATTTTCATAGTCATGAAAATAAAGAAAACTCTATGAATGAGAAGGACGTTTGGCCTGCACATATATATATATATATATATATATATCTATATATATATATATAGATATATATATAACTAATGTCATGTTTTCCTTTTTTTAAATGCATTATTACTTTTAATAATATTAATAATATGAATTTCAATTTATTTTATTGGCAGACAATTTTTTTTTCTGTTTATTAGCAGGGTATGTAAACAAGCACAGCTATATACGCTTAATGAAATGGGCAACAAACTCATGAACCACAATTTCATTTTCCTTTATGCAGCCAAAGACTAAAGTGTGTTTAAGATAAGTTTTTGGTATCTGTGTTTGAAACTGTGGAGATATGTGTGTTAGTGTTCCAGCCTAAAGAGAGAGAACACCAATAAGATCTGCCTCCAGATCGATCAGACTCAGACTGTGCATGAGTTGACAGACCGAGCTAGTTGTTCTTTTGATTGATCCACCTGCTGTATTATGTGGGAGTGCATAAGCATTCATACCTCTGTGTATAAAAGACAGAAACCAGCACAGTATAACATTTTCCTACAACTCATGTCAAGTTCTTTCTCACACCAGGAAACCACCCTGAGACTTTTGATCAGAAACTCCAGACGCTGTAAGAAATAAAAACAAATCAGACTTTACATCCCGACCTCTTGCAATGCAACTTATGCCATCTGCTATGAAGGCTCAGCTCTCAAAAATACCAGTCTTGCATGAAACTGTTTAAACAAGATTCAATGTAAATATTTTAGAGGTAAAACTGACAAGAGAACACTGAGCACATGAGTTCGTGTTTCTGAAAAACCCTCAGCTTAAAACAATACACTGCTTTTAATGCTTCTTTTCATGTTCTAATTTAGTAAAGAACTGTGTTTTATATTAAAGCAAGCTCAATTTGTCTTGTGTGTTTTATAATCTTGTCAACACAGATCACTGAATTGACAGACAGCTTTCACAGCAAGGGGGTAGTTATTAGTCAGTACCCCAATCTGACTGGCAGTTTTCACACTTTATCAAATGAAACAGGTAAACACACCTGAGGTTTTCTGAAACGAGGCCGACACAGCATCGTGTTGAAGCTTATCAAATGCATAATCTCTTAGTTTCATAAAGATATTTACTTTTCCATAGTCCCTAAATATTTGAAATTGGGGTGGATAGAAAGGATGAAGAAAACACGGGAAGAAAGAGTAGAGAAAAGAACGGATGACATGAGGAACATAATGTGAGAAATGATGAGAACAGATAATTAAAGAAGGAAGAATATGTGAAAGAAATGGAAGGCAGTTTCCTACTAGGAAGCAAAGCAGGGGGGAGGAACAGAAAGGAGGGGAAGCAAAACTCAACCATGGAAGGAAGAAAGAAAAAACCCAAGCAGGGACAGAAGTTGGGGATATTCCGAAAAAAAAGAAAAGAAGAAAAACTTAGACAACATGACAGGAAATAGGGTTTTAAAATTATTTTTCATACTTAATTAGACTTTCAAAATACTCAAATCAAACACTTTTACAAGCTGTTTCAGAGTGTGTAGGAACCCCGGATTTCTAAATAACATGCAAAATGTTTGTGTTTTGTTTTTCTTTGTTTTTCAGTTGATGTAAGAAAGAAATGGGGAGAATACCTGGAACTTTTGTTGGAAGAAACAGAAGCCAAACAGGACAGAGGACCAGAAGCAGCAGGTCAGCACTAATGGTCAATGACATGGCACTGTGGCTTTGCTTGGCGCAGGCATCTGAACTGCTGAAATATTTACACAGCTTACAGAACGAGAGGCTCATTCACTTCAAATCAGCTGGAGCAGAGAGAGCCGGAGAGCTGGGTCATTCTTCCACCTCTTCTCTTACTGAGGTAGCAGCATGCAGTTCAAATGGATAGTGCACATGAATAATGTTCCTGTGTGACTTTGTGTTTTACTTATTTATTTTAGGCCCTGTTCGTTAGGACGCTCCCTTCATTTTGTCAAAGGTTTAAAGATGAGAAAGTACAGAAATGAGTTTATTTAACCCCCCGTTTTGTTCAAGGTTTTATGTCTGCATGCATTTGTGGCATAGTCACGATTTTCTGAATTTTGCTGCTTAAAGCTCCATGTTTAAAAAATATTTTCTTATTTTTTCCTTTATATCTTTTGGCTTAACACTCTTCTTTCACATCTCTTTATAAGCCCAGACATGATGTAGGTGGTAGGATGCAAAACACAATGAAACAAGTCCAAATCAACTTTAATTCAAAGATTTTTACAACTTGACCCCTTCCAACTGAACTAGGCATGTAGAAAATTAGTTTTCTTTTCACAGTAATCCTGTGTCCCCTTTGCAAGCAGGCAAGCTGGCGTGGGTGTGTAAAAGTAAACCACCGAAGCTCCAAGGAGCAGTTTTTTTGTGTGTGCTCATCATCTTCAAAAGACAGGGGTTAAACCAGTGGGCACCTGACACTAGCCAACTTCCTATGCTGTTACCATGACAACAGAAGACATAAACATAACTGGAAACTATTTCAATGATAGTTAAGGTAACCTTCTCATGTTTAGTCTCAGACTAGACAGACAGCTAAACAATGAGAGAAGAGTTTTTTCTTTATTTTCTTATACTTTTCCTCTCAACAGAAAGAACCTTTTCCTACCTTTTCCCTTAGCTTTGGTTTTTTTTTTTTTTTTTGGTAAAAGTGTAAGATAGACATAGAAACAGTCAGATGTGTGCTAAGCACACCCGACAGTTCCAGTTTAATATTTAATCTTGCATTTCTACATACAACCATGTATGCTTTTCATGCTGACATGTTCAACAAATTGCCAGGGAACCGGACACGGCCTCATTTCAGCTTGATTGAGTGTAATCAAAAATAATCACCGGATGGAGAGTCAGAAACTTTAAAAATCGAGATTTGTTTCTGGTCAGTGAATGCACCATATGAAGCTCTAACAGCTCACAGGAATGACACTAGCTGTGTCCAACGTCTGCCCTAACCCCTAAATGCCTCAATCACTATATAGAGCAGGGACTAAATAGTGGATTTTATAGTGAACTCAGTTAACTGACCATTCAGTCAGATGATCACTACTTTTCGCTCCCTGTTGGTCATGTAGCTCCGCCTCCACTGTGTGGTGCCTGCGCCATCTTTGTTATTTGTCGCTGACACTACCTAACAGAAGGACAATAGATCCTGATGCTTTGCGGGAGGAGCTCTACGTGCAAAGCATTCTGGGATATATCTGCTCATCTAGTGACCATGGATGATCCCTACTACAGTATTTAAGGTGCATTGTGGGAAATTTCGAGTGTAGGGCTGAAATAATTAATCGGATTAATCAATTATTAAGGTAATCGTCAACCAATTTAGTAATCGATTAATCGTTAAATGGAGGATAGAGCATCTAAAACATGCCTTTAGTAGACAAAGCGACCTATCTTGAGCAGCAATTATATCAAAATAAAAAAAATAAAAAGTAAACATTTTGCATTTAATGTAAAAAAAAAAACTTTTTCATCAATCAATATGCTCTACCCAGAATCCCTTAAGTGAAAAACTTTTAGTTTCATTAAAGTCTACTTTAAGGAACCTTTTGCTATCTAATTATTATTTGCTTAATTAAAAACAAAATCATCAGATAAATCAATTTGCAAATTAATTGTTACTTGCAGCACTAGTCAAAACATTTTAAGCAAAGGCTAGTGACACTGTGGTATTTGTGGCCTGCTTTAAAAACAGAAAGGTTAGACATATTTTGAGAGCAAACATATCATACATGTGTTACAGAGTTCACTCAGGTCAACTGAGTCTACTTTTTCTAAGTTGTATATCCTTGCACACCATTTTACAGTCCAACTGTCATAGTCCTACTGTATATAGGACACAAGATTATTTTGTTTTGCATTCTCTTTTTTTTTCACTTCAAGCTTCTTCATTGAATCCTGTCAGGTTAGTTCAACCCCTGATGAATTAATTTTCAAAAAGTCTGCTCAGAAACGCTTCAAGAAATTTTGCAACCACTGTTTAGCACTGAACAAAGAACATTGGGTTCATAAAAAGATCTACATGCTGCACCGTATCCTCGTTTGAACCCTAAACGGATTCATATGCAGTTACATTTTATTTGGGGCTGCTGCATCATGTTAATAAAAACTTTGCCTTTAATACAGTCTGATAAAAGGCAACTGATAAGGGATTTTAAACCATTTTGGGTCTCAGCTACAGGTGTCAAAAGTATTTCTATTTATTATTGAAGTAGCTTTTCAGTAGATCCTACTATTTAAAACACTTTTCCAGAAGTTATAATATCAACTTAAGCTTAAGTACCAGTTTAAAGCTACCTCAAGTATAATGGTAAAAGGAGTAAAGGGAAAAAAAACATTAGGAACATAGACTTTAAACCATATTTTTGCACTACCCTATTGAAGGAACATTTCTCTACAGTCCATGATGGATAAATATATATAATAATTTTTATTTATTTGGAATGCACCCGGCTACCTGATTCACCCACATATATGCTCATTAAAAATTTATACGACCCCTGAGTGACCTCCATACCCCATCCAGTAGGAGGGATGAGAGCCACCTTTTGTTTTGTTCTTTTCCCCTAATTCTTTTGTTACACCTACAGTATATTAATCTCAGTGTTCCCCACCGCCACTTCAGCGCTGGTTTAGTCATAAAGTTGTTTATGTACAGCAGACAGTGCAGCTAAAAGTTATATTCTACTCCAAACATAAAACAAATAGCCAACAATTCTGAATGATACTTCCTGATACTTATACTTATTAATGTCAAATTTAATTTTGCATCATCTTGAAAAACTCTTGATCTCTGTATGTGCTGAACAAAAAGTTGGTGCAGCATCGAGCCCAACGAAAAATCCATTGTCTGGATGAAGAACGTATTTTGATTGATGGTTTTTTATTATTTTTAAATACCAACAGGCCATAAAGGAAATGAGCTTAAATGAAACCCAAGTTTTTTTTTTTTTTATGTTAGGACTAGAAAGTAGAGATAAAAATATAGGAAGTAGAAATAAAAAGATAGATAGATAGATAGATAGATAGATAGATAGATAGATAGATAGATAGATAGATAGATAGATAGATAGATAGATAGATAGATAGA
>NW_015150484.1:74671-83265 GCF_000732505.1 Cyprinodon variegatus | reverse complement strand
TGTGTGTGTGTGTGTGTGTGTTCCAGAATATTATCTGTGGAATATTTTCCTTATTAACCTAAAAATGTTTTAGTTAGTCTTGAAACAGTATGCAGAAGCACAAACCCAATTCCCCAGCCAACCAAGATGACATTTAAACAGCCTTTTGGTTGTTAATCCTAAAATGCTAAATCTATCATTAAACGAAGACAAATGATAAATTCTGAACAAATCAAACTTTATACTTTAAGCACCAAACAGGCTATTTTGACTCGAGATACTATATGGAAAACACCAATGGAGAAGCCATGGCAATAAATCAAAGTGAGAAGAGAAAACAAAGTCTGGAAGGATTTGGCAAGATCATTATAAACCAAGTCATTCAAAGGCTCCCCACAGAACCCACAAAAAGGATTCAGAGGAAGTGACACCGATGCTCAAACTGATTTTGGCTGCTTCTCAGTCCCCTCTGTCCGCTGGTCCAGATCACAATACGGCCCTGTGTGTTAGTGCCATGCACTTCTCCTTTCTACAAGTACATGCTTTTGTACTCTTTTCTGTTTCCATTGGCCCGTCTCCTGGGGATGTCCCTTTTTTCATATAATGCAGAGCTCAGGTTCCCCATCTGCGACTTGTATGAGGACAGAAGCAGCTTGTTACACTTCAAACATCTGAGAACTCTCCAGCACCCTGGCATTGCAGCAAAGACTGATGGGTATTGAAACAGAAAGTTATGTCCAATGGAGTGTTTGTTGCATAAGAGTCTATCAGAAAAACTGTTAGACATCTTTATTTGTCTTTTCTTTTGTCTGTGCTGGCATACAAAACGTGTAACAGGAGTATTGTTTGCAATGTTTGAGAAGGAACTTTGGCAATAAAATTTAACATCTGACATAAGTCTTAAAAACTGGATTCAGAGATTTATTCCAACTTACTCTGTTGTGATTCTATCTTTTCAAAAGCTGTGCTTCTTTGGTGCTCTCTTGTGCGAAGGGATAGTTCCTCTAATCCCTCTGTTTTGATTTTAATCTGATCGTTTTTCCTGTGCTTCCCTTGTAGTAAATTCCAGACAAATTCCTTCAGTGTTGCCATCCATGCTTCCCCACAGTTTCTTTATATTCAGGTAATTATTCTCACCTGTTTCTTGATAACTACTTCCCCTCTGCTCCCCAGGTTTTTATTGTCAGATTTTGTTTTGTTTCCTATTTCATTTCATATGGTTTCATACATATTTGTGTTTTTAATAATTATCTACTTAAATAAAAAAAGTTTATTTAATTAAATGTATGTATATATGTCTATATATATATCTCTTTAATAGTCTTAGGTCCCATAACTCAACAAAAAACATGCTATCACGCCCCATAAGACATAATGTTAAAATTGTCTTATATACCTACATAAATTGTCACATAACATAATGTCACAACTATTTACTCCAGATAGAAAACCAAACCTTATCACAAACACCACTATAATCTTTATGTCTCACAAACACCATTAAAGTCTCTCATATCTACCATCAAATTCTCTTACATGTACTATCAAACCGTGTTACATACCATCCAACACATACTAATAAATCAAACAAACAAATAATCTTACATATAATATCAAACTACTTGATATATTCTATTAAAATCGTCTCATGTACTATCAAACTATCTTACATATACCATTATACTTTTTTTTTTTTTTATATATATATATCTAAGTATATTGTGGTAGCTTTTACTAGCTGTTTTTGTAATTCCTTGGACAAACATATTGCAAATTTCACAGAAAGCTGGAAAGCTGAGGGAAAAAGGGAAAAAAAGACATTCCAGCAGAATAAAGCCATAATATTTTGAGCTATAATTCAGATTTTACATTTTTTTTATACCAAATTAAATTGAGATTCCCTTTTTAAGTGGTGCTCCTGCTGCCTCACTATCATATTTTAGCTATTAAAAAAGAGAACTAAAATAAGTTGATAGGGTGACTGTGTTTTTCTTTTTTTTCTTTTAGATTTCTTACACTGCTAATTCAAGGAAAATAGAGTAGACATGCCCTTTATCCCTCCTTTCTGTCTCTTAGCCTGACCAGCCAGACTGATTTGTGCAATATACAAGGCATCACAGTCCAGACATGAGTGGGTAAAGCCTGATTTCAAAGGTGGGACTAACAAAGAATCAGAAATAAGGTAAAAACAATAGGATAACTGCATATGTGATGCAAAATGTAGTGATTTTTTTTTTTTTTTTTTTTTTAAGTTCTTAGAGCAGACAGCTTTTAAATTTATACAGATATATCTTACTCATTCAGGCCATTCAGCCCCTGGCTGTTGAAGTAACACACAGGTCACCAAATGAAGAACACATGCCACTTTGGAGCAGAGCAATTTCGATTAATTAATGCTTACACGTTCATTCATGGGCTAAAATTAGTAAAATAACTCCTGCAATAAAAAAAAGGAAAACCTCAAATTTGCTCACAATTATTTAATCTCACTCGGTAGGGAGAGACAGAAACAAGGGAAGCAGAATGAAGTCGTGCCTTTAGGGGCTTCCTGTGGAGAAAGGAGGCAGGGTTTGGGATAGGGAAACCACTGAAAAATGACATTGCATTGTTAGGAAGTGGAGCATAAATTTATCTTTCCATGCTCTTGATTCTTTTTGTGAGCATGTGCAGTCACATAAGAGCACAAGTGACTGGCATTATTGTGCCTTTCTGTAAGAACTACAATTATAATGAAAAACTGTAGATTTTTCAATAACAAACAATCAGTATCCTACTTTTTACAAGTCCTTAAACTATGCAATGTGAAATGTTGTTTGACAGACTAATGTTGCCTTAATGTGGTATCATAATTATAAATACTAAAAAAAAAACAACATAAAAATTAGTGAGGAACACCCACTCATGTTATATTTTACACTGGAATGTTTTATGATACCCGAGTTGCTGAGATGAGGTCAACTTTGACCTTTCAACATGGCAGTGCATCGATTCTGTTTTTTAAAAAAATGCATCATTAGACATCCTCTCGCATTGTGTTTGTAGGCTACAAAATGCTGTGATATACTGTACATAAAATTTAAAAACATTGACCATTATCATTTGATTTGGTCAAATTCTTGTTAACAGTGAATCGATGCATTTGATGCATCCTCTACTTCCTGTAGCAGATGAACCACAATAAAAGCACTTGAAAACAATGCACTGATAAACCCCACTTTACAAGTGGAAAGGATCATCTTTACCAGACCATGTGAAGGCAGCATAAGTTCTGGAACCAAGGAAGAGAAATATGAGAATAAGTCTATCACAACAGTTTTGTTTTTATAAGAAGTATTGTACCCTTGTTATACAAAAAGTAAGTTAAATACTGTTGTTTTATATCGAATTTTAATGCATAATTATGATTTGGTATAAACATCTCATTACCCAAAAATTATGATTTCGATCTCCCTCTTCCTGAAATGTTTTGAACTGTATAACCTACCTTTCTATATTGCTTTTTAGTATGCAGTCTTCATATCTAACAATAGCCCATGTTGTTACTTGACTTCTTTAATTGTTGATAACGAGCCTCTCTTAAAATCTTTAGCCAGTGTAAATCCCATTTAGATAGCATTTCCCATCTTTGTTCTAAATGATATTGGAAGCAAATTTCAATATTGCTTGAAGATGCATATAGTTGTTAAGAAAGATACAGCGACACATCAAGACAATCCTACTTAAGGGTAAACCAGATTTGTGGAGGTTCCAAATTCTACTCCTGATATTATGTTTTTTGAATACTTCTGCAGGTCTGCTCAGATGTTGTAAATTACCTGGTGGGTTAAAAGTCCATCTACATGATTCTCCTCTTTTTGGGTCTGTTAAGTTTTCTTTTTGAGTTTTCAATTACACTTTGATTCATAACTTTCTGTGTTTTCAAGTTTATATGTTTTATTTCAATTTTGTGTCATTGTTTTTGTTTTACGGTTGTATTTGAGTTCTTATGTATTTCTTGTTTACTCTCTGTCGTTCCCTTGTATCAGTCTCCTTCTAGATCCTTCTGTCCACGCGTGCTCCCAATCAGCTGATTACTCCATTCTTTGTTCTGTTTGCCATTTATACTCCTCCTATACAGTTGCTCAGTGCTGGTTTATCTTCATTTTTTCTTTTTCCCCTTAACCCATTTGTTCCCCTCTGTTCTGGTTCATGTGTTCCTTGTTCAGTTGTTTTTGGATTTATGCTTCAGTTGCCACCATCTGGTTATTAAATCTGCAAGAAATGACCTCAGCTTCCATCTCTGCATTTGGGTCCTCTAAAAACCTCCACACAACCTGACAGCCATGGCTTCATCATCATGTATTGTAGGCTTTCCCAAACAGTCTAAAGGTACAGACATCCAACATGTATATTTAAAACTGTAGAAGTAACATTAATATTATTAGAAAATTTATATTTTGTTTGTTTTTAAAATAAGAGCAAGCCTTTTTTTGTTTCCGCTACTAAAGCTGAAGCACTGTGTTGCTGCAATCATCTAATTTTGTTGGATGTTCCATAGAATGAAATTAAAATGCAGCTAATTGTGCAGACAAAGTATGAGTTTAGTATTGCTTTCATGCCATGTTTAACAAAGCTATTTGTTTCCCAAGTCACAAGAGGTCAGTTACTATATCTACACATTTGTATACATGTCCACACTTACTCCTTCACAGTGAGACTTCAAAGAAAATTTCCACTTGCTTTCACATACCACACACAGAGTGGTTGTGCACATACACACCTCGCTGTCAGAGTGGTGATAAATTGCAGAGAAAATGAAAAGGGGAGCTGTAATCTGACACCTCCAGTGCTGAGCAACCAGTAATTAAATCCCCTCATTAGGTCAAATATTTGATTATAAAGAACCTGAGGGGGTATCTAGTAATGACCTCTTCTCATGGGGGAGGAAGCAAAAGAAAGGACAGGGACAAAAGTGGAAGCCAGAGAGTAAAAAGGAACAGAGCTCACTCGAGGAATTTTGACAACAGTAAATGGCTGCAGTCATAACAGACTGGAGAATAAGCTATCTAAACCTTGCCTCTACTCCCATCACAGTTAGGGTAAGGCCTGTGTTTTTCTACTAAGTAAAAACGCTAGCTGTAGGATATTGCTAATGTCTTGATGAAAGCAACCTAGGCCATGAGAATCTCTCTCAAATGCAAGACAGACAGTGTGCGTGTTCGACAGATGAATGAACATTGCTGGCCTCCAACTCAACCCTCTCTGGGAAGTTGTAGCTTCACACTGCAGAAGCATCTCCTACTCTCTGAGCTCTTCTGTCTCTTGTAGATTATCCTGAGATGATGTTGGGGAGCAGAAAACGCAAGCATGAAGGACACATTAAGGTTATGAAATAAAAAAGCAGTATTTTAACCCCAATGGTTAGTCTTGGTGGATTTGTATTTCTATCTGACTGATTATTTTCACAATTTATGTCTAAATAAATTCATAATAATTTGTTATTTACATTACTTTAAAAAGCTTTGAGTAAATTTTATTTTTTTCCAAAAGGAGAATAAGACCAATGGCTGAACCAACCTTTGGGATATAAACTGTTTCTATTTTCACTAATCAATGGACATTGATTGTACTTAATAGAGTTATCTTTAAGAAATGTAATAGTAAAAGGAAAGGAAAGTATTTACTTCACGTTTTAATGAAGATAATCTATATTTTCCAATCTGGTTATCTTAAAACAACACCAGGTTAAAGAACTTTATCTTTTTCTGTCCCTAGAACTGTTTTAATAGTGTCAGATATGCGTTAGAAAGAGGTATCTGTACCTAAATTACTTTAGAATAAATATACTACTTAATATATTTGTGAACCTCTGGCATAGGTCTGTAAGAGCCTTAAATATATCCCACTTCTGTAACATACACTGGACAATATGGACACTAGAAAATATGTATTGATTTAGTAAGATACAAAAAGGCATAATATTAAGTTATTTTCATATTATCAGTGGTACATTTATTTTCAATATCGCTTTTTCGCGTCCCTTTTTTGCCAATAAGACACCTTATTGTCTTATGCAATACAATTGCTCTTTGTAGAATATCCTGGCTACCCTTTTGTTTACCTCAAGCTAGCTAAGTCAATGTTTTTCAATAGAATTTGGATTATTATTTTATATCACAGGTACCTGCTGAGAGACCCAATGTTGAAAAGCAAAGAAATTGTTTTAAAAATATTTGGAAGTGCGATATGTTTTGTTTTTTTCCCATAAACATATTTTTTCTCATGACCCTCTGAAAGAGGCCCATAGCATCATACATCCTCCATTGGCACTCCTACCTAATGTACTGTTTAAATGAAGTTACTGTAGTGTTTCATTGCTGTAGCGACAATTTTCAGAGGTTTTGAAGAAAACTTAGGCGCACATTTAATCTTTTTGTCAAAGTTTCAGTTTTTTTGACATTTCACTCATATCTTGACACTGGATAAAACTGAGTTAAATAACTAAAAACTAAATTACATTTACTTGAACAACTTTAGAAAGTTGTAGATGACAGTTTTACTGCCCTATATTTTTGTGACTTGAGTACTATTTTATTTAAATAGTTCTTCAATTTCAGTACAACATCTAGGCATTTACCTATAGTTAGTGCAATGAATTATGAACTAACGAGTTTGATCTAAAAATTATGCTTTATTTAAAAATGCTCACTTTATTGGTGAGGTAAGGTAAAGTCAGTTTTAGAATCCATGCCTTTCTTATTATTAGTAGTGGTGGCAAAGCTTTTATGCTGGGGAAACTTTAGCCTTATCCTGAGCTTAATAGTGTATTACAGTAACAATATTAGTTTTTGATTAGGTGCTAAAGAAGTATCAGGAGCTGTTTTCTTTTTTTGTATTCCTCCATGTGGCGGGGCAAGGGTTGGGGTTTCAGAAGAAATTTGTGCCCTGCCAGCAAGCAAACTTTGGCACACTTTGTCCACACACTATTAGTTACAAACCAAGGAAACAAAATACTTTTTTTTTTTTTCAAAAAATTGTGAATTGCTAAAACAGAGAATTATAAACCAAAAAATAAAAAGTAAAAAAAAAAACCCAAGAACTAAGTTTCATTAAACTATTTGTTGATCATAAAAACCATACCTTCCTTAGTACAGCTATTTAAGATAAAACTGCAGGTCACACAATGTTATACAAGATGCTAATTTCTGTATTGATTATCCTATTATCTTGCCGTATCAGCCCATTTCCACCTCAGTTGGGATACAGTAGGTGTGCAATATTGTTGATTAATCCCTGTTATTTGGCCATAAATCACATGCAAAGGAGCCATTTTTGATACACGCAGGCCTTAAAGGCCCAAAGAAAGATACAGACACACAAGTTTAATCAGCAGAAGTGCATAAACTAACAAGAAACACATAACATCGTTTCTCATATTCTACTCGACCCTTCTATTAATTAATCGATTTTGATGCAAGTGTGTACCTGAACTTGGACGCTCCTGTTTCATATTTCACAGCTCTCCCTCATGTCTCCTTCCCCTCTCCTGTTAGTGTGTGTGTGTGTGTGCATTTGAGGCAGCCCGAATGCCAATGCTGTCATCAAAGTATATGTCAAAATGAAGACTCTGGGAGGGACTGCTATTAGGATCTTAGACAAGAACACATAAACATGCATGTATAGACACACACACATACACTCCGGCTATGCTTTCATATCACGCCCTGGCAACGCCCACTGACTGCAGCATATCTCCACCGGTATCACCAAGGTTACCAGCGGTAGCCAGGGATACCATCGGAGCCGCTTGTGATAATGTAGAGAAGAAGGGTGTGGCTGAAGTCTGGTTTATCGCCATTCATGTAAAAAAAAATCACTATTAGCTAATTTAATTTTTCCTTACAGCTTAAAGGCTGACTTGATCAGCTTATGCCTCAGTTACTACATCTTTAAAAGGCTAAAAAATGTAAATTATCGGACAAAACTAATTACTTTTACCAGATCTGCTTATTTTGTCTAGAGAGAACTATTTTATTCAAATTAATCCCCTCTTTTTTTTTTATGCAAAAGGAATACTGCTTCATTTTGATGGGGCTACAGATTCATTTAAAACTAAAAATAATCATCAACAACATGATTAGGTCATAATATTATGGTTATCATTGTCTCTCTGCACATCTTTTTATTTGTTTAGATTTGTCAGACATCTCTGGTCCATTCATTATGCCTAACTGAATGCATTAGTCATTGAATTAGTTAGCCTATGTGATATGTTTTTAGACCCCATATTAAAAATTGGTGTCTCCATGACACAGGAGGACATCCACTGGCACCCTTGCGTTCATGCCACTCAAACGCAAATTGAGAGGCAAAATTCCTAGGCATGCCCCGAGCGCTGCAACGAAACAGGGGGGAGGGGGATCAATTGGCTTCTCATCTATCATAAATACATGGATATATTCAAGATCTGTCTTCATATTATTGTGTATAGTTTTTATAAACAGATATAATGATTATTTTTTTAAAAACTTATCGTTTTAACTTTAAATTAGATAGATAGATAGATAGATAGATAGATAGATAGATAGATAGATAGATAGATAGATAGATAGATAGATAGATAGATAGATAGATAG
>NW_015150484.1:56070-74018 GCF_000732505.1 Cyprinodon variegatus | reverse complement strand
TATATATATACGTAGAGAGAGAGAGCAAATTAAAACACTAACACATCTACACAGCATGCACATATTAACATCAGAGCCACGGGATTTAACACATGCCTCTAATCCCAAATCTACAAACAATACCCGCCTCACATACAGAACAATATTGTAATACATCATCTCCTCAGAGAAACCTCGCCACCTGGAAAATAAAGGATGTGAAAAGCTATCAAAGTAGTAATCACCAGGGAAACCCACCGCTTTCAAACAAATAAATATGTGCTTGTGCACCCTTATACTCTGACAGACACACATTCACAGATGCATGTGTATATTTTTCTTTTTAAGCACTCCAATTTATAGTTCTATAAAAAGAGATTTCATCAGCAGGGGTACCACCGTGCTGCTTTATTACACCCAATTATGAAACCCGGAATGGGGGTTGACAGCAACATTTTTGATACAATCATATTGTAAGAAAGGAAACAGCCGATTTTACTACTGCTTTGAGAAAAGAGTCATTTTAAAAGAAAAGGAAAATTGACCTCAGCTCCTCTTGGAAATTGATCTTATGCAATTTTGCTTAGAGATGTCCTCTGCGTGTTTTTTTTTATGTGTTACTTTGACACAGATTAAACAGACACCTAAATCCCAAGAAAGCATACAGGCCCACGCTTGGTATTTTATCTGGTTGAAGGGAAGCCTATAGGTTAAATTTGTTTGCAATTTACTGTGCGCGCGTGCACCATGTGTAGTTTGTGCAGGCCATTCTGCTTTCTGCAAGCTCACTCGTATTGCCATTATACATCACAGCATAGAACCAGCGAATGGCTGTGTCAAAAAGCCTGCCTCCCTCTCCGCCATATCTCATAGTTACCTCCTCTAACCAAATTACCCCCAACCCCTGCTTCATCCGCCCCCTCATTTTCTAGACATTGAGAGATGAGGTTCAGAAAAAAAAAAGGAAAAAAGACGGCAGCAATGTCCAGCAGCATTTGAGAAGATACGAAAGTAAACAAATGTATTCCACAAGCAAAGACGGTGCACATATTTTTGCTCTAAATTAAAAACCATTTGTGGGAATATATAAGTGAAACATCTTCCTTCTGTCTAAATGAGAAAGGTCTCTTCATAAACCCTTTGTCACTTTCTTTATGCTTCAATTAAAAAGCTTAACATTTTCTACAACTAAGCACATGAATGCAATCACCAAAATAACAGATTCTTCACTATGAAGCAAATTAACACAAAAAAAAGGTCAAGATAGGGAGAATACCGGTAATTCATTTTGGAGAACCAAAGCATTTGGCTGGAGTTAACATATTAACGTTTCACCTCCCTTTTTGTCCCTTTGTCATCAAAATTTAGCAGCATTTTAAAAAGGCCCCAGATGCTGAGCAAGAGCAGAAACCGTTGCAGAAATTAGAGGGCAATATTCGGTTAATGGATTTACAGAAGCTTCTTTGTTCAATGCATCATCATCAATATGTTACTATGGATACCACTTCTTTAGCAACTCAACCCAAACTTTCAGAAAATGCTTACATGGTAAATAAAGAAGAGTATCTGAAGCACATTCTTGGTTTGCATTTGAAAGGATGGATAATTTATACAAACCATATACAAAATTAGTTGTTTGTTGTTTATGGTTTAACGTGCTATAAAAGTATCGGTCTAAACTGCACAAGAGCCAGTTTTAAAAGGCATCACTAAATGAATTAAAATGTTGAAAAGCTGCAAAAAAAAATTATGATTGGGTACGATTTATTTATTTTAGAAAACATGTCAATAACATTATAAACTGAGCCTACTGAGGTATGGTAGACTGTTTTAGGCAACAGCAGCTTGTAGCTAAGTCAGGGACTACAGCATGACCTCCACCCTTTAGTGTGAAACAATAACAAGATAAAGAGAGGCTAATAGAGAGAGATAATGATTGATTTGGCAGTTAGGGAGGGAGAAAGAGCATATCAGACACAAATGATTACCATGTTACAACACTAAGCGGATCTGAGCATCTTACATGCCGTCTCATGCAATCTTCACAAGTGCATTCAGTGAGAGGTTTTTTTCACAGACTTTTTGCTCGATTGAAGACCTGTACATACTTTGTAAAAATCTCCATCACTGTTAAAACATTGTCCCTCTTGTAAATATATTCCAAGAGGCTCAAAAAAACAGCAGTAGATTAATCTCACGAAGACATTTTATTTTATTTAACCTACATTTTACCATGAAAGAAATTCATTGAAATTTGGAATCTCTTTTATAATGATGTCCTGGCCAAGAAGTAAAAAAGCAGAAGGTAAAAGGTGAAAACAAGGTATTACAGAACATGAACGTAAACATTATTTATAAAGGTAACAGTAATGTTGAATCATTTACACCAAAGAATAAAGAAATAAAACATCACACACAAAATAGATAATTTGAATTAATGTTACAGGTGCAAGATGTGTTTGAAATGTAAAAAAACACTCACTTTTCCTGACTCTGTATGCACAAACGGTACCTTAAACCTTAGCCAGCTACTGGACCTGAGACTGCATGTGTTCTGGAGAGCAAAAAAACCTACAGTAAATAGATTATTGTAATTTTCCTAACATGGCTTTGTATGAAAAGATATATGAATGCTTAATTCTTCAAATATTTGGACAAGTAAATCCAGCAAGGGTATATAAAGTAAAATGGTTAGTACTATAGAGTGAAACTGTTATATACCTCAGAGCAGCATGATAAATGGAATCCAGTTTAGCTAAAATAGTTGAACAAAAAAATCTATAGAACGGGTCTCTGTAGTCCAACTGTGATAAAAACAAATTTGTTAGAAGTTGCATAATTACAATAAAGAAATTTATATGCATGATACAAGTGGAGCAATATGGCAATTGCCATATTGCTCCACTTGTGAAAGTAAAATCTGTTGGGCTCTTTTTGGCATTAAGACAATTATTATCATTGCCACATTGCCAGACAGGACAATGTAAAAAAAAAAAAAAAAAAAAAAAAGAAGTTGCTTTTGAGACGAAATAGAAAAGCATTATTTTTTTTGTTGTTTATTTATATATATTTTTTTTTTATAACAGTGTCCTGTCTGGCAATGTGGCAATACGAATAATTGTCTTGATGCCAAAAAGAGCCCAACAGATTTTACTTTCACAAGTGGAGCAGTATGGCAATTGCCATATAGCTCCACTTGTTTCATGCAAATAAATTGCTTTATTATAATTATGCAGGGAGTTTTACAGATTATATGGACACTGCAATGTAAATAGAGCAGAAAAACAGAAGAAGAAAATGGAAAAAAGAAAAAAAAGAGAAAAGATTAAAGAAAGAGGAGATAGAAAGGAGACAATGATTTTAATTTAATTAATAAAAAGCATCAAATATTCAATGTGATGCTTAACATTAAGGTCTTTGTCTAGCCAAGTACCAAGGTACTTGTATAAATTGACAGCTTCAATGGCATCACCATCCAGAGTTTTAAGGAGAGATAGGTAAAGCTTAACTATAGGAAAAAACAAAACTTTAATTGTACTTGCATTGCTGACCAGCTGTAACCCACATAAAGCATTTTGAAAAGTGATCAAATTTGTCTGAAGATTAAAGTGAACTTCATGTAGAGGGTCCTCACGAATACAGAATTGAAGCTGATCACAGATTGTATTAAATATGCAGTTGTACTGGAAATTGCTTACCTGGCAAGCAAGCTGAATTGTCGCAAGATTTCTGAATTCACAAACTCCTGAAAACACATCTTTCCAGGAGCAAGTAGAGGTGTTAGCCTTCATACAGAAATATTTGGACCAATGAATTGCAGTGGCTGTATGACGTCAACCAGAGGCGGAAGGCTGAAGCAAAATAAACATGGCTGCACTGGTTTTTGCTCTATTTCTTTTTTAAAATCTACTAAAAGGATTTAATTTTTGCCTTTGTGGATGGGAAGATGTTTGCGCATTCCCCCGACTGGACATGGTAAGAAAGTCACTGAGTGGTTCCCGCTGCTGTGATTTGCTAAAAACTTTACGTGGGAGGCAGGTAAACAAAGAATTGTACTGAATCTCTCTCCTTTTTGCAAACGCTCTCTACACGACGCTTTCTACATCGGTAAATGTAGTTCATTTTAAATTCTACATGGTATCCGTGTGGCTTAAGCCAAGTTAGGAAAATGTTTCCTCTGGTTGCAGATAAACGTTTGTCCTCATCCAGAGATTTTCCCCATTTCCAATATAGAGGTTTCAAATATATTGTGTTAGTAGGAATGGATAAAAGTAGATTAATAGCTATTTTGCTTTTCTTCCAATTTAGAAGGATTATAACACATCTGTCTTACAATGTGTCATAAAGGTTATAATAACCCCCTTTTATTCTATATTAAACAATCCACACCCCTGATGTCTGGGCCACTGCCAATTCCCAAAAGACAAGCGCCTAGCAAATCTTATTTAACTTGTTCTATTAATGAACATTGATGTTTCCAGTAAAACCAACTATGGCTCAAATCCTGTAATCCGTTCTGTCTTGTGGGACTTCAAGAAGAAACTCCAGGTGCATATTGAGAAATAAGACACATCTCATATCTTCTGACATATATTTACCTTTAATCATGTTCTCCTGTCTTTCTAATTTCTGAAGTTAATAAATAATAGGCCTCCGTTAAACGCTATGTTTATATCCCAGAGAAGTGGGAAGTCAGATTTCTTGGTAAAAGTTCCTCAACACTTGTAGAAACTTAGAATAAAAACCATATCATACATTAATGTGATGCTTGAGTAACATTTTTACAGGTTATCTTAAAGGTGTGGAAATGGTGATTGAAGTTAAAAGTTGGTATTTTTCTACTTTTCTATAAAGAAAACGATATATTAAAGTTGTTCACATATTTTTACCTGGCTTGTCAACTATTTTCAATGGTGCAATATTTTCTTTTTATTACAAGTGATTTTCTAAGCTATGAAGCAGAATTGCTCTGTACATATCAGGAGATTAATCTATTAATTTCTAAAGCTGTAAGAGAGCCAAATACAAGTCTGCTCTGATGCACGGAACCTGCTATTAATGTGAATGAAAATCACAAGATATCAAGCATAGAAAATGTTTACCTTGATGAAAAAAGTTAAACAGCTTTTATGCATCTTGACATAGCTGGAGAAAAGAGATTTCATTAAACTGTCCATTCAGTACCTATACAAGCATTCTCAAAGTGTAGATTCCAGTCTGAATGTATGCGCATTGGAAAGCCAATCAGGACCCGGTCCCCAGTGACGGAAATCCAGACAGAACCATGGTAATGGAACTGAAAGTAAAAGGGGACTAAAAGAGGATTTGGAAATAACAAATCCGGGGTTTTCCAAAGATCGGAGGGGCATTTCATATCCGCTGCTTTGTCTAGAAGTTGAAATTGATCTACTATATAGCCATAACATAATACTGCAAAAAAGTTTTAGTTTGATTTTTCTATCCACTGCAAATAAGACATGCACGGTCCAATAAACACTGACTACAGCAGCTGGTGAAAGCAGACCATTTGTGCACCGGAGCCAAAAGCCTTTGTGGAGATACAATTCAGCCCAAAAAGTGTGATGTGTTTTCATCAGATTTGCGTCATAAAATGTTATGTCCTTGTTGTGGAGACAGATGTTCAGTCCAACCTTTCTTCAGCCAAAATGAACATAATTACCCGGTAAATGACCTCAGATTTAAAGGTGTAGTCTGCGACATTTATTGAAGTGGCGTGTAAGTGAATTTATAGCACAGAATTGGGAAATAGCATTGAACAGTTCAAGTCATTTATCTACAACACCAACAGGAAAGCAATTTTCCAATTAATACAACTGATTTTGGGAATCAAAAGGAAGATTTTCACATGGCTAAGTGGGGCTTAAATCCTAAACGTGGCCTTTAAACGTCGGTACTTTCTGACAGCCAATATGGTTGGAACTTTGGCCCCTGTGCACCGCATCTGACAACTAACCTTTGGGCTCAATGCAACAGTAGAAAATAATAATAAAATACTTGAAAGCATTGGGAATGTAGGAAAACATTTCTCGGCCTTAAAGAAATAACATCCAAACAATTTTTAAGATAACCCTGAAGTAAGAAATTCCTTGAAAACCTCATCCAGAACAAACTCATTGATTAGATGAAAATCACAGAAAAACATATCTGACATATTTTACAGGAAATTTAATCTCAAAGTTTTTAAGTTTTTTTACTTGAAAAATGAACATTTGAACTTGATAGTTTCTCCTGGAGCACTTTTTCATACTTCCTAACAAATAGGCCATTGTCGTTGTTAGGAAACACACACAGACAAGTGAGCACATTCTAAAGAGTGTATTTAAAAAGATTAAAAAAAAAAAACATGCAGACAATAATTTAGGAGGTAGAAGAAACTTTTATATCATATCAGAAATAAAGTAATGAGGGATGCAGCCTCACTGAGGGGGAAAACCCAGCAGCTGCAAAAAGAAAGTAGCTAAACAGCAATAAACAGATGAAAAAGCCTCCCTCTTTTCCTCCATTTATACTGCATACAGCAGAGGCGTAGCCAGACATTTTTTATAAGGGTGGCCAGGCAATAACCAATGTAAACTGAGGGCGAAAGTTGATAGCCACCAGAACCTCAGGGTCGATCTACAACAGGAAAAGGCACACAATCCATATTTTCTAAATAAAGACTAACTATACTTTTCTACAACCTTTGCTGACAATTAGACACATAAATATTTAAACATCTGTGCTTTCTAGATAAAAGATATAGTGGATACAATTCTTTGAGGTTTGAGTTTTGGGCGAACATCTTTTCCATTGTCATTACTTAACTTCTTTTATTAAAAAATCATTCTGCATAAAATTTATATTTACAAGTACTAATATCTGCATAAATTGATTATTTAATCAATTTTATTAAAATATCTATTTGTCAATAATTTTACTGAAGACTCTTAGATGACCTGCAGAGACACATAACTTTATCTTTACCTCATATGATATAAAATCTAGTTCTGAAAAAAAAACATGAACTCTGTACTTCTCATCTTTAATGTTAGTATATTGATGTGCATAATTAATCACAGTGTTTTTGTTGTCAAGTAAACTTTAATATATATAAAATTTAAATATTTTACATATTCCACTTGAGAGTATTACGTCTGACACCATCTGAATTAAAGGGGGAAAAACTGGTAGGGGTGGCCACAGGTGGCCCCCATCTAGCTCCGTCCCTGGTATACAGATCTCATCTCAATTCCGACGTAATTCATTTCTCATCTAACCTTCCCTTATCTGAACAGCTCCGCTCTCTTTCAGTGTTCCCCAAAGATTAAGCTTTTCAAGGGGTCTCAGCACTGGTCCAAAATGGTAAATGGCATGTACTTATATAGCGCCATTATTCAAGTTAGGAGACTTGACCAAAGCGCTTTACACTACATTCATTCACCCATTTACACGCACACTCACACGCTGATAGTTGCAAGCTACATTGTAGCCCAGTGTCTGCCGTACACTGGCGCCACCGGGCCCTCTGACCACCATCAGTAGGCAATGCAGGTGAAGTGTCTTGCCCAAGGACACAACAACACTGAAAGTCGGAGTCGGGGCTTGAACCGTCAACCCTTCGGTTTCAGGGCAATCTCCTACATCCAACGCCACTGTCGCCCCAAAAGAACAGCTTATACTAGTGAATGAAACGAAAAGGGAGAAAGAAGATTAGAAATGAACTGTGAAGACAGAGAACAATCCAACGATGAGTCCATACTCCCCAGTGCGTCTCTGGGTGCCAGAATATTTAAAAGAGAGGCAAAAGATTAGCTTGTGAGAGATAAAATAAAAAATTTTCTTTGTCACTCAACAGAGGCCATCAATCACTACAGGTTAGGGGAACCTTTGAGGCAAGTGATGGTAAAAATGTATCTGGCTTCTACAACAGCCAAACATAGACAAAAATGACATTCTATAATTCTTTTATTAGTTGCTGTTTTGTGTTTTTTTGTTCTGCCTATGACTAAATAAACAGTAAAGATATCAAATACAAATACAGAACATACTTTTGAGATTCACTTTTAACATAATTTCTACATCTTGACTTGGCAAAAATTATCTTAAGGGCGTTTGGATCAGAAAGAATGTTTCTTGGTCTACCACTTACTTTACAAAGTGCTAACAGATGTGTTCAACAGATGCAAAAAGATAACCGTATGTTTAAATATTTTTCAGTAAAGCGGAGAAGACACATGTTTATGAAGAGATTACATCAGAGACTTTCAAACTGCACTGTTTTAATTTCCCTATACAGGAAAAAAAAAGTTGTATGTCGATTCATGAGTGGTTTTATGACCCTAAAATGAAAATTTTGTCTGTAGAAAAAAAATATTCACAAAACAATAATCTCTAAAACTTTAAAACAAACATAAAACGTCTTAGAATTTCACATTGGTGTATTCAACACATGCAAAATAAGAATCTCCTGATGGCCCCAAAAAATAAATAAGCAATCTTTGAGCGCTGCCATTTTTACCTTAACTGGAAGTCCTAAGTCATCCTGTGCTGATAAAATGCAGCCATGCTGTTGCTTTTTCACACACAAATGCATTTCAATGGATCAGGCATTTTTAAATATTTTTTTTTGGTTTTCATATATATTGTTTATCTTTGTAGCTATATCTCTGACACTCAGGCATGTTTAAATCTGTTGCTTTAGATCATTGCCTTACATGTTTGTATTTTGAGGCCTGGTGCAGTTCGTATGTCACAATTACGAATACTCTCAATTTTAGTGAAAGCGCTTTATTTAATTCTCCAAGGAGGCCAAGATGACATGAAATAAACAGAATGGATAAAAAATTGTTTTACTCTATATAATTGGACATGGGTAAAAAGAAATACTCATGATAAGCCTTCAACTTTGCCATAAAATACCAAATTTAAAAAAAGATTCCAGATATTTGTTTAAAAGAAATCTCCTTTTTAAAGGACCTTCATAATGTGGCATTGAGGGATTTTGAAAGGAAAGTCTGAGGGGGGATTTTAGAAAGTAGAACAAGACAGGAATCTGCTTCTGGCTCAGGATAAGGCTGAAGATGTTACTTTTCACAGAAGTTTCATAAACTGTTAGCACTTCAGTGTAAACATGATAGAGAGCTCAGGCTGCTTGGTAAAATGAAACAACAACAAAAACTGGGATAAATGGTAAACTAAATGAGGCAACACAAACTGAGTGTTATAGAACTTGTGGTTATTTTGTTTTTCCAGCAGGAAGGCCTGAAAGTGAAAAAAAAGCAGAAATGAATGAAGAGGCAGTAAGAAAAAAAAGCCAAATGTAAATAATACAAACAGCATTTTATTATCCAATAGTAAATATGACATCTTGGTTCTAAATATTTACAGTTCCTTTATTACACGCATTTACATTATATACAAAAATCTAAAATCTAGCCATAAAAGCAGCTTCCCTCTGTGTGCTTTTTCTGAGTGAGCTTTTATTTATTTCACTTAACTACATGAAATTTAAATGTAAAACATTATAGGAAATTCCAAATTAAATATCGAGAAACTGCTAAGTCTTGATGTATTTGTAAATTGTATTACAACTTTATTTATAAAGTACTCCAAAAACAGCAGCCACTGACCAAATTGATGAAAATCAAGACTGATTAGAATAAATAAACAATTTATAACAAATAAAATTAGTAAATAGAAAAAAAATAAGTAAAAGTAGTAGTAAATTAAAAGGAAAATGAAATCCACGACCTTTACCTGGGTCGAGTTATAAAATAAATTCTCAAATGGGCAAGCCCACAGAGCAGATAGGACAATATGGGAGTAACACCCTCACTTCTTGAGTTACTAAATGCTAAATAATCCAGGAATGCTGTAAGTATGGATGACAGACTTGAACTCATCTATTGATGAGAAGCTCAATTTAACTGCAGATCTTTTTCCTTCATTCTTAATCCATTTTAAAACCAAAATTTCTATTATTTATTATATTTGCCAGACAGCCAATGTCTACACAGGAACCCCCCCCTCTCATGTCCAGACTAAAAATCATCACCTCAGTACTATTTTTATTAACACTTCCTAAAATTAAAAGCCATCCAAACCTCTAATTTCTTGAGATACAAGATATTAATTATGAGCAATGATGTCAACAGCTCTAAACTCCAGCTCCTGCTGCAAAAGTAATTCACAGCAAAGTAACAGCTTCTGATGTATCACGGTTTAGCTCACTGACCCTAACATCACTAGCTTTGAGCATGCTCATTTGAGCTTATTAACGTCGCCAAGCTCAGCTTGCCCTTTAAAGGCCTCAAAAGATATCAAGCATTTCTGACTTAAAAAATTAAGCTGTCCAGCTGCAGAGATGTAACACTTCATGAAGCAGATATTGATACATAGATTGTTCCTGATTATCCATGCTACATTTTAGAAAACAGACATGTTCTACCCATATAATTGAATCTGATGGTGTTCAGTAATAGAAGTGCATAATGTACTCTACTAATTCTTTCTTTTTTTTTATTTTTGGTGTCAGATTGTGTTTGATTTATCAAATTATTTTAAACATTGCAAGCCAGTTAGAAGACTCCACGGCCCGATCTTCAACATTTTTCAGCCCCGTCTGGTGAAAAGAATAAACCCTGTTGTGTCGTCGACCTTTGGGTGGGGATGTGGGGTTTTGGGTCCGGGGTGGTAAGCGATGATTTTTTCACTGCCACTTCAGGGGTGCTGATAAAGTTATTAACATCAGTTGGGGGGATGCAGAATTCACAACCCACATGCAGAACCTCCGTGGCCCCTATGACCCCATTGTTAAAGACCTCTGATGTAGAGGACATGGCCTCGGCCCACAAAATGAAAGCTAATGTGACCAAACAATGTCATCAATAGAACCTAACTGACATTAAACTTTAACATCACCATTTCTATATGCACACCGGTTTCAACAAGATATGTCTCTTTTAATGCAAAAAGGGGGAATCCTTTGATTGTGGGATTTATACATTTTCTTGATTTTTTTTTTCCTATGAAATCATTTGGTAATTCCATTCAATAAATTTATTTTTTTGTTTGTTATGCCTCTATACCAGCTCACTGGTCATAACATCATCTTCATAGCACAGCTCACATTCTAGAGCTAATAGATACAGAATGTACAAAAAAAAAAAAATAGCTGCAATGCAGAGCAAGTCTTCAAGGTCTGTCTAAACAACTGTCACTAAATTAGTGATTGCATAGTGGCTGGAGGGGATAAGTAATGGTCATGTCATTGTGTCAGCTCTCTAATTGACCTGCAGCTTGTGCACTGTGCTGCTAACATCTCTTTAAATAAGAGCTATGCTGAGGTCTGGGCCCGAAAACATTTCACATCTTAACCAGGTGCGACTTTCACAGCTGCCTGTCTCCTAACATTTCATACAGTTGGAATAATACCATGACATAGCTTAACTGAATTTGTTAACAATTGGTCATAACTGCTACTGTAGCTATGGTCAGATACGGAAAATTCTCACCTTAGTCCGTGGTACAAATAACAACTAAAACTTTAAAACTTTTCATCCTATTAATACATCAGATAGCAGCAACCTCTGGTCAGTTTAAGGAAAAGAAATG
Source organism: Cyprinodon variegatus (assembly GCF_000732505.1). NCBI lineage: Eukaryota > Metazoa > Chordata > Actinopteri > Cyprinodontiformes > Cyprinodontidae > Cyprinodon > Cyprinodon variegatus. The sequence goes on along the minus strand of NW_015150484.1, from coordinate 62,426 downwards.
CATTACTTTATTAAAAGTACACTCCACTTAGGGCATTGATGGACAATTTGGGATACATTTGCAATCACTTCCTTTTTGCTGGCAGTTTTAAAACTACCAACTCTATGAAGCATTTGCAGCAGCTGTTGAATTGCACAATCCTAAATCATATGAGCTTCCATGTTATACAGCACTTTAAAAATGGTGAGTAAAAACTAATCAGTGCATTCCTGTTCACTCAATGCTGCCTGTGTCATTATTTTTTCTATCAATTCCCACTAACCATAATTGAGCAGGTGCAACAAGCCACTCCAAAAGATTTCACTCTGTGTTTTTAGATGTGGAAGATTCATTCAGAATGTCCATTATTTCCTTTTTGCATAACTAGAAGGCCATATCTAAGATTTTCCATGTACATGTTGGCAAACAATCAGTCCGGCTGATCAAAAGAGTACATGTCTTTATCTGCTTCTACTTCTCTACTTCCACCCCCACAGTGTCAGTTATTAGAAAACTATATATATCATTATGTAATATTTTACATAGGCTTATACTATTGCTGCAATCTTCATGCACAAGGAAAAATAATGTTTCCATTACAGAAAAGATTACACCTTGATACAGTAAGATGAGTATTTTTGTGATACGAGACACAGCTTTTAGTTCTATGCAGACTTAATGATCTGTTTTTCACCTAAACAGAAAGAAGGAAAGAAATTAACATATATGCATATGTGAATAAAGGAAGGGATCTGGGTGAGGTCATGGAAATACAACGCATTGGAATAGCTGAAAAAAAAAAAATTATCCACAATAAGAAATTGAAGTTTCCAAGCTCCTTAAATGTTTGCATGGTAATTACATCTACAGTAAGCAAAATAACCATGAATAAATGCCACCACCTTCCTCCTCTAATTATGTTGCTTTTGCAGTTTCTTATTTTTGTAAAGATTTTGTTGAGAAGCATGAAAAGGAAGGTGAGCAAAAAAATGAACATGGCTCCAGAGGATGAAGACGGGTCAGTCAGAGGTGGAGCCTGAAGCCTGCTTGTTAAGACGACGGAACGAGAGGATGATGTCTTGTCTGGGTTTTCCAAGAAGCTCTACAGAGGCTGCAGAGATTCAAAGAACTGCTGATGTTGTGAGCATTGATCAGTTCTCTGCATAGCGTTGCTGCCCTGGGGACTCAAAGGGTTGAAATGGGTCATCAGAAAGGCACCAAAACATTTTTTTTTAAATGCTGCATTTATAAATTATTTTATTTTCTTTTTCACTATTGTTTGTTTAGTAAAACTTGGCCTGAAAATGTAAGCATATTTTGGGAATAAATTATATCAAAAAAAAGATTAAGCAAAAGAGTATAAATTTACACCACTTGCTTTGTGACATCACTGAGGTGTTTCCCTTCAAATTGCTGGGGATCCACTGCTCTATTTTCTGCAGTGAGTCCTATTATTTGAAGCACTTCATGTGAATGACAGAGAGCGAGAGCAAAAAGAGTGGCGAGGGGGCTGGTTAAGTGCAGGAAGTGAGTGGCAGTAATCACAGCTCTGGTAAAAGCACTCCTTTGCTCATTGTAACATTCTTCAGAATGAGTTTACGCTATATCAATCTGGCTCTCGTTCCCTTTTTTCCTCTAATTCTGATAATAACTCCAGATTGAGTAATTGTATGTTTGAGTGGAGCTAGACTGCAATCAGATACTAGGGGACATGCTTCTCTCCCTCCCTTTCTCCTCGCTGCCTCATCTCTCCATTCATGCCGTACGCTGGACTTTTTTCTTTTCCACACAAGGCTCTCCGTTCAGCTCTGCGGTTCCTGCAGGCCTCATTTCTGTTCTGCTTGTTTTGGTCTGTTTTACAACAAGGGAGGGCTTAGGGTCAATAACAGATGTGTGTTGTGCTATAATTGATGTCATGATTTCAATTTGAGCTGATTACAGCTGAGAGCTGCTTATCGTGTGACCCGGAGAGGAATAACACACTGCAGGGCCCAGTGAGCTGCTACGCCTGACCAGGCTTAACTGCTGGGTCGGCTGGATGAATTGGCTCAGCACACAGCTGCTTTTTCTATTGACTTATAATGTGGAGGTAAAGAATGGCCATCTTCCATAGACCACAGGCTAGAGCAGGTGCCGTTGTGACCATAATTTATTGTGATTCTAAGTTTTTTTATAGGAATTGGTGTCCAACTCTGTCTCCACACTGTGGCATGATTGAGCTTTCGGCTGAAACAGAAGCAGGTGATGAGAAACTTAATGTGATTCAATAATGTTATATATACCCAGAATCATCCATTAAATAGTCACTATGTGAAAAAAAGATATAAATAAAATTGCCCTAATGAAATTATTTTTGAAACGTATCAATATTTATCATGAAAATCAGAGCATAAGTTTGATTCTAACTGTGTTTATTTTATTGCAATCCAAGAAGAATTAAATTCAGGAACTAAAGGAAAACTTGTTCTTGGCCCTAAGAAATGGGAATACGGTAATGAAAAGATTGGTCCTAATATTTTAACTGCTTAAGTAACTGTTACATAAACATTGATTTCTGTGCCATTCACAACATAACATTAATCTTGGCAAGACAAGGTGTGCTCTTTTTAACAAAAACATTTTTTTCTCATTTTTTCTTTGCTTTCATTTCATTTGACCATTTTCTAGTAGTCTGTTCATTTTCATGCACAATTAAAGATACACATGTTGTAGATTTTTTTAAATGTATGGAATACATTCCATTCCATTGGGAGATTGTTGGCCTATTGAGGAGTGTTGGCCTAGTGGTTAGAGCAGTGCGCTTGTGTGCAAGGTTGCAAGTACCCAGTTCGATCCCCACAGCCAGCACTCTGGGTCTCTAAGCAAGACCCTTAACCCCACACTGCTCCCCAGGCGCCACACAATGGCAGCCCACTGCTATCCAAGTGTATGGGTTAAACATAGAGGTACATTTCTCCAAAGTGAGATCAACAAAGTTCATTATTTATTTGCCTAATAGATTGGATTCTAGTATGCAGTTTTAGGGAACTGCACAACATATTTCCTTTTTCCTTGTTAAAAACACCTGAATTTCAACACTGCAGTATATTGGAGGATTATTATCAACCTAGTAGTGGGCGTAGCAAACTCAACAGAGATGCCCAGACACAGACCAAACTATATTTACCTTCATAATAAAATAAAATAAAAATGGCACTAATGGCTTTAAAATCTTCTTTTAATTTTTGTCTCTAAGTTTGTGTAACTGGAAAGATTCAAACCAAGTAAAAGCAGCATTTACAAAGTTTTTTTGACATGAAGAAATGAAAGTCCTTGGTACTCAGACCCCAGACATTGGTGTCGAATACAGTTGCATAAACGTGGAGATCTTGGTTAGAGGCATCAAGCTGCACTTAAAGGTTGGAGGAGATCTGCATGATGAGGCAATGGGTGGCCAGCGAGAGCCTTCTAGTTAGAATGAGTGCATAGGTCTCATACTGTAGCATTTTATTTTTAGGACTAGGACTACGCAAAAATTTTAAAATACCGATTAGTCCAACTTAGTAAGTAAAATCAGAAAATAATCAACATAAGCAGTAGGGGCTACTTTAATTTGGAGAGCCCAAATGAACTACAGTAGTAGCAATTTAAAAGTCCTTGAGTCCTTGAATGGTCCTTGTCAGTTCTTTCTCTGGTAACCAACCGGTCCATAGGGGGAATGTAATCCTTTGCAATGATGCCGAGCTCCCAGAGTGTAAACCAGCTGTGATGTCTATGAGTGCACATACAATCAACACTGACACTCCTAGCATAAAGAAGGGGGCTGGAATTTGGAGGGACCTTGGCTGGAAACCGGATGACATTCAGTTGGCTTTCAGCCTGAAGGGTAATTTTCAAACCCCTACTGTACAAGTCAGCTGTCAGATCAACTCTTTAATACTTAACAGGTTCATAACACGATATTGATTTTATAGAATTTGCATTAAAATCATGTAGCAGGACCTACCAGGTGGATCTGAGTTTTCAGGAATCAAACTTTATATTTTAAGCACAAACATCTTACATTTAGTAGCACCAGAGCTGTACTCTGATTTATAGCCACAGTAGTAAAAACCCATCTATGTGTGGTGACCAGAGGGGAAAAAACTTTGGAGTAAGCCAAACATTTTATAATGGAGATGGATGGAAACATTAATGTTTGTTCCACTACATCTAGTTTGCAATTGGTTTGTGTGGTTGAACCATCAGCCAGGTCAAGCTCAAGAGAGGGTAGTGATGCTGAGGTATATTGAGGCTTTTAGAAGTTCGTCACAATGACAGACATCACGGTAGTTCTCATTTGTTAGCGCAAGGAGCACCTCTTTGTCGTTATGAGGTTACTAAGCTTGTCAGATATCAGGTAGGGAAACTGCTACACCCAATTAGGACATAAAATATATATATAAATATATATATATATATACATATATATATATATTTTTTATAATTCAATTTTAAAATAAAATGTAAAATATTTAAAAATATATCTATATATATGTTTTAGTCATTCGATTTTTCGTCCGATTGGTGACGTATTTCCGCCTTAGGGCGCAAAAATCTTTGCCCATAGACTCTTTAAAAGTTGTGCATGTGCAGTAGCTCCTCTGCAATACGAAGGTATAGGAGAGTTCGGGGCGGACCAAAGCTGCTCCCCGAGCTGACAGGAAGTGTATTTGCTCACTACCTCTCGCCACAGGGCAGACATTTTGCAGATGATTGGCAGGTCGAGTCGCGGGGGTTGAAGACGTATTGGAGAGAGAGAGAGACATGGTGCAAGAAACGTCCTTTTCCAGGACCTGGTTTAAAAAGAAGGCTTGGCTAGCAGCATGTTGCTTTATTCTGCTTTCCCTGCCTCCTTTTTCTAACGTCAGGATCTGAGCCAGCATGGATAAAGACATGTAGGACTGATTTAAAGCCCTTTTTAGAAAAGGCAAAGAAGAATGAACAATCTGGGATTCACATGGAAAATAATATAATATAGTCTACTTTTTCTAGATGTTTGTTAATTTTCATAGCTGCTCATAAATAAACAAAGTTTTATATATAAAAGCTATATATAAGCTGACTAAAACTTCTCCATTGTTAAACTGGTACATTTTTTTTTAGGTTTGTGACAGAATATTGGGCCATGCCAAACACAGACTTACCTTCACAAAGCTTCAGAAGGGCAAAATGTATGTACAAAAAGTAAATCTGTTCATGAAATTATGTTTTGTTTTTATAAAGTGTTTTTAAAAAGTTTTTTGTTGTTGCCATTCATATAAATATACTTTTTATAACTTAGTATACGTTTGATTGGTTTGATTGGCTTTTGGTATACGTCTATTTTGAATTTATAGCGCCCCCTAGAGAAAACTCCACCAGCCGCCACTGGATTTAGTTGTAAAAAAAATAAATAAAAATAAAAAATAAATAAGGTAAAAAAAATAGTTAAGACTTTTTCTTTTTATTGCTATTTGCTGTCAGACTTGAAATCACAGATATTTTTGTTATCTTTTCTGAATAAAATTACAACAACATTTCAGTGTATCAGTAGACACTGGATTAATTTTATTTTGCTATACATTTTTTACTATATATTTATTTATTAAGAAGCATTTACTTATAAAAAATATATGCATTTATTTACAGATTAGGTTGTTTAAAAAATAAATTAATGCTCTAGCTTGATATAAAAAATAAAATTACTTTAAAAAACAAAACTGGAATATAATCAAATAAATCTTAAAAGTTAATACAGATTACAAAATAAGCAAATAGGTATAATATACTCTAGTCCCTAAACGCTAATCTACTCATCAATGCCACAAATTAGTGACTAAGTGTAATTTTCGATATTCATGTGTGTTAACAAAATTTTACATCTCAAAGATATGGTCACAACAGATCAGTTTTGTGCTAAATTTATTTAGGTTTTTAAAATTGTGTCTAAGGTTTAAAACAGTGGATTTCAGTTATGGAAAAAATATTTAAAGCTCTATTTTTAAATAAACAAAAATATAAAATGTTGAATGTCTGCAAGCATGGCATTCATATGACGCAGAGTGGGTTGTTTAAAGTAATGCTTACCAGCAGGGTTGGACGGGCCATTGGCCAAACAGGTATGCCCATTTTTGGGCTGTCATAATGAATAAAAAAAATTCTTTATCATTAATTATTTTACATAATGGTCAATATCATAATTTATTCTTATTCTCTATTATTAACGAATTACAATTAAATTAAAGGATTTTTAGAATGAATTTATCCATCGCAATAGTGATGCAAGAAACATTGCCTATTTTTGTTTTAAAGTCAACCCTAGTTATACTGAGAGCAGTTTCATTCAAGATAAAAAAAAATACTGTAATGAAAATATA